>NC_138662.1:12349093-12489093 GCF_964273445.1 Streptopelia decaocto
GGTTGCATGTTTGACATGGTTTTGTTATCCTAGATGTTATGTTATGATCTGGCACACGGAGCATTAATTCCTTTATCAGCTCTATTTCCTCTGCAGTTGTTCATTTAATTGAGCTCCTCTGTGTATTTTACAAAACAAGATGCATTCATTACAACTTGCAGACCTCAGATAGTATTGTAACATGTTTCAGAAAAATAGCACTTTTGTAGATAGTTGTGGAAGTTGGGTGTTTGGTTTATTTTTCAGATGATGGGAGGAAGCAGTAGCAGAATTCTTGCATGCATAATCAGTAGGAACTTTCCAGAAGCTCTTTATTCTAGCTATTTTCTTTTAAAGCTGTGTTTACTCTAAGAATTCAGCTGAGGCAGTTGAAATATGTGGCTGCAGTGTAGAACAAAATACACTGTATGTTTTGTTACTCTCCTTGTTCTGCGTTGACTTGTGCAAACAGTTTTAATCCAAAGGAAGAGATCATACCGTCTGTGCCTGCGGTATTGTACAATCTAGTTTAGGGTGCAGATTACCCTCTTACGGCATATCCTGACAGTGAATAATGTTGTCTTGAATAGAGTGTAAATAGAGTGTATCCTTCTCTTTCACAAGCCCTTGGAGCAGGAAGCCGCACATGTTAGCTCTGCAGTGTTCAGGAGCCAGCACATCTGGGTGACCATGCACCTGCATGTGGCTGGAGATGTCCAAATACTGTCTTCGGTGCGGATTTCGAACATTAAACACACATTGCTGGTTGTAAACGGCTCTGCATGCTGCTGGGGATTCAACACCAGAAAGGCCGTTTTCCCAAGCATGGAGCAACCTCTGCCCAGCTGGGCAGTGATGGACCCTTCCAGACCAGGGCCAAACAGCTTATTTTGGAGAGGTCACGGCACCACGGTGCTGTTTTGTGAGGCTCTCTGTTGTGTTGGCGTCACGCAAAGGAAAGGTATGGGCAACCACAGGAGTGCTCATGATCACCCGGTGGTGTTGGCCAAGGCAACCTGGAGAGGGTTTGGTGTCCAGTTGCTCCTCTCTGCTGTGGTCTCTCTCTCTCTCCCAGCGATCTCTGACGGCGGCTCAGAGATGGGCATTGCTCTTCAGCCATGGGTGAATGGAGAAAAAGGATTAAGAGCTTGGCTTCCTGCATCCTGACTCAAAAGTAGGCATATGTGCTTTTTTTTTTTTTTTTTGTGAGTAGAAACAAATTGATTTCGACAGAGCTTTTTTAGGGAGTTTTCTCAGGCACAGGATGAAATTTTGAGGTGGAAAAAATTCACACTTTTTTTTTCCCTATCTATTGGGCCGGTGTGGTGGGGACCAACTGTATTTTTGGGAGCTTGGGAACCATGTGTGTCACTGTTGAGCATGTGGCTGTTGAGTAACGTCTGCATAACATACGCATCTCCTGCACGGAAATGCGGTGGGATGGGATCCTTGCTCTGGGCCCAGGCTGGAGCTGTTCCTGAGAAAGAAATCATCACAAAGAAACAGGGGAGGAAAGCTCATCTTCTATTCCACTTCTCTGTTCTGGCTGATGTTAAACCGGTGTGTTGGGTACGTTCGTGTGTGTGCATTAGCTTACACACAAATGTTCGTAGGCACACGTACAGTTTTTCTTCTGCGTGGTGCTGGCCTCACTGTAATCTGATAGCCAGAGCCCTTGGACAGGGCAAGGCAAGGAGACTCCGTGTATTTCCACAAAAGCTTAGCTAAGTGCATTTTTGTTATTGTGTTATGGGCCTGATTCTTGAGGGGGGTTAGATGCTCTCAGTTGTGGGTGCTCAGCATTTTTGCAAGTCACTCTCCTTAGAAGTTGGTGGTTACATTTTTTTTTAATGAGAAAAAGCGTTTTTCCATTTGCTTCTCCATAAACTGAAACCACGAAAGAGCCCTTGCTTAGTTTCCACACACAAGCACACAGTGATGGGAGCATGAGAGGGACTGCAGGTCTTAGAAGGCTGTAAGCGTGTGAAAACAAGGAGTCCTAATGAACATGGTTTTGCAACTTAATTGTAGTGGGTGTGCCTTTGTTTGTGAAAAGAAACGAAAGTGCTGGAGGCCGAAGTACTTCATTTATCCTTAGAATAGTGACGGTAGCAGTATAAACTTCCCCGGCCAGTTTTGCCAAGGTGCCCAAGACCTGCATGTCCCTGCAGAGCTTTGGCGCTCTGCTCATTGGGACCCTTGAGCTGTAGATCCTTGCATATCCTCTCCAGAAATACCATCTTTTGCATGAGAGACCCTTCTTGGGCTCCTGAGTGCCCTTCTGAAAGGGTGGCTCGTTCACGTCACAGACTTGGTGCATTTGGGGAAGCCAGCGTGTCTTTTCCAATGGTTTGGAGATTCCTGGCTTGCTCCTTGGGTGGAGATGCAGAGCTCCGTGAAGCCAGCATTAAGCCTGGTGAAGACAAGGGGCTTGTTCCTCCTGGCACGCTGTTTTGCACCCCTTTGGAGTAGTCCATGAATCCCTATGAATCTGATGCCTGGGAGTCAAACCTCCTGCTGCCTTCTGCTTCATCCTCCTCAGCTACCCAGTGCCCCACAGAAACACCATCCATTTTAAATAGATGCTGTTCGCAGCATCTTGGACTTGCTGCGTGAGGATGAGAAATGTTAACATAAATTCTTTAAATAACATCTAGTAGTGTTGAATGCACAGAATTATAAAACATTTTTATATTCTGAGTCTCATTTGCATCTTCACATTAAAAACTGTGGTTTTCTTTTCAGGGAATGGTTGCAAGATCTGATTTGTTTTGAAATCAAAGCTAAATTTGTGTTCTCGCATTCCTCTTTGCCCTTCATTTGACAAATTTTTCTTGTTCTATAAATACAGAATTGTAAACAAGGGCTAATCCTTAGCAACAACCTGGAAAGTTAACATTTCTCTCCAGCTCCTATTATAATTAGTTCAGACACCCTGAATATGATGTGATTTACACTAGTATTCGTAAGGCCAGGAGGTACTAATATCTTGTTAGAGAACTGAGGAAAAGAACATGCTTTTGTGTTCACCATATAACATAATTGCACTGCATTTTCTTTCATAAGAAGATATTTAAAGATGCTTTTTACTTTACATTTGAGAAATGAAAGGCTTCTGCTTTTGCATTTGGCTGAAATTGTCTTAAATGTGTTTTCCTTCCCGCAGCAGTCAACATTGTCAAAACATTTTGCGAAGTACATTTTAATAATATGGGTTAAGACCATCATTATATTAATTTAATTCTCGGTGTAGGTAAATTCATAAGATGCTTCCACTTTGTCAGAAAAGTTTTTCACAGTAAACATAATCTGTTTTCCCTGTGCAGAAAAGAAAGGGATAAGACAGCCGACAAAAGGATAAATCCCTTGCATTACATTGCTTAAATATAGCTTGAATAGTCTTTCTGTCGTGGTCCATTCTTTTAGTTTATTTAATTTTCCTTTAATTTTGTTTTGTTCTATTTGTTCAGGGAGTGTTTTGTAGTGTTAATGTACGTTAGCCACATGCAGTTGAAAACTGCAACTCCCAAAAGGCTGTGATTAAAACATTATGGATGTGGCAAACCACAGATGTAACAGTAAGTTTACATTTAGATTTTCTTCATAAAATATTTTATTCAAGTTTTGTAATACCTTGGTATCGTGGTCAGCATTGCCATAAAAATTCTGTGTTATATGGAATGATACAATCTGTGAAGCATTTCCCATTATGTAGACACCATGTCTTTAAATTATAGCAATTTCTTAAGATTTTAAAGCAAAATGAGCTCTTAGAAGTGTGATTAATAGCAGGGAATGAGGCTAACACTGGGTCATCAGTGGCACTCCATTACAAAAAAGGTTGGACTAATAAAAGCATCCATCTATTTGACCAATAAAGCATTTGAATGATATGCTTATAGTTTTTATCATACTGTAGTTACTTTGTACTGAATAAACTGTGATTTTACGTGCTGGAAAAGGAGCGTGGAACAGGCAGAGCGCGGCTGAGGTGAGAGCGGTTGTCTCGAGTAGGGAAATATCAGGACTTTTATGTGGAGCTTGATGTTTTCAGAAACCTTCAGGTTGCGGTGTCTACATTTTTGAAGCTGCTGTGAAATATCTAAATCCCCCGTGACCCGTGCCTGCCTGCCCACAGTTGTTCGGTGAGGCTGGCCCTCGCTGTCCTGCCGGGAGGGGAGAAAGGAGGGTATTGTGTGGAATCATTAATTCAGAGTTAAGTCCTCGGCAGCCCCAGACATCAGAAATATTCCGCTGAAGCACAGGAAATGGGGCAGCACTTCTGTTTTCCTGGTGTGTGGACACCAACCCCGTCCTCGAGTCGCACCTTTCATCCAGCCCGCTATTATGCTGTCAACTTGATGTATTCAAAAGCATGAGGTTGCCTGAACAATGCTGCATTTGGGTTTTATTTAAATACTTGTCTTATTAGTAGGTTGTACTGATTTCATGGGTTTGAACCTTTTTTTTTTTTAATACAACAAAAGGCTAAATATTTTCTGAAAAAAAGAAAACGGAGGTTCTTGGCCGGCCATGGATGTCCAGGATTGTGCTGTGAAGAAAAGTAGCAAATATTCCAAAACTTGTTGAAAAATGATGAGGGGGGAGGCTTCTGGCCACTGTCCTGTTTGCAGATGAAATGGCAAGGGATGGGAGGTTAGTGCCAGGGCCGGCTGTGACCTTGGATGCTTCATATATCTGAAGCTGGGATGCTTTCCCTCAGTGTTCCGTGGTGGTGCTGGTGCTGATTAGAAGGCAGTGGGGAGCCAGGTAGGGGCCACTGTGCAGCTGGGAGAAAAAAGGACCCGTGGTACAGACCACAACTGCATCTGCCCCCATCCAACTAGTGCAACGTCTTAAAATGCTTATTTTACATAAGAGAGGGATGAAGTGGCTTCTGGAGGTCACACAGGGGGGTTGTGTCAGGGCAGGAATGTAACCCAGAGCCCTGGATTAACCCTTTACCAACAGGAGCATCTCTCTGGTCGCCGTGTACTTCAGATCTTTCCCAAAATCTGTGTTCAGGATAGAGAAGCTACAGAAACTTTACTGGAGGGGTGTTGCAACAGTCAGCTTCTTGAGCATTATGGGCATGACAGATGTGAAAGGAAAGGTTTTCTGGAAGGAGCAAACCCTGGGGACTTTGTGTTTGGATAACCATGAGGACTAATGTCAGAGTGCCTTGGTGCCAAGAGATGGACATCGGGTGGGGAGCAGCTGCGGACTAGGGGTTTTGGTTGTCAGAAGACCCCTGGCCTGCCTTGGGAGAACAAAAAGGAGCTGGGGAGATCTTCAGAGGATCAGGGAATGTTGATGGGAGGCAGAAGCGAGAAGGTCAAGGATGGGAGAGGGCAAGGAGGAGGAAGCGGGCTGGTCCGGGCCTTGCTGCGCCAGCCTTGCCTGTCGCTGTGTGCAGAGAGCGACAGGGCAGGGAGCTGCCGTGGGCGCGGATGGACGTGCGTGAAATCACACTTGTGCATGGTCAGACTGGGCAGATCAGGTTGTGTAGAAACCTGTCATTTTGCTTGTTTGTTCTGGGGGGAAGTGAAAATTTTGCAGCCCACCTTTTTTTCAGTTGCTGATTTTTATTTTTTTTATTTTTTTTTTTTTTTCCAATGCAAATAGATCTTTTGCATCAGTGGTTTGGCCGGTAAATCTTGTTTTGTAAAACACTTTCAAGTGTTTTCAACTCCTTTTTTTTTTTACCCTTTTTATGGTAACAGATGCACAGCTCTGTATTTTCCCCAGCTGCCTGTTGTCTTGAGGTTGCACAGAAAGACTGCAAAGGCTTTTTGTTTGTTGTTGTTGAAGGGGAGGAAAAAACCCTCGATCCACAGAAGAGTTAACAGGATTTCACTTGATCTGCTCGTTTATGCAATGAGTAATGCGAGGTTGGTAACAGCAAATTGTTGTTTATAAGCAAACATGGCACTGTGTAAACAAGAAGGCCTGGTCCCCAACTGGTTTGATTTCATGGTGGTCAGCAGCTGATGTATGTAACGTACAACCTTTCTGCTTCTCGAAATGTCAGAAGAATGACTATTTGTTTGTCTTGAGTTCTTCCCAGCTGTTTACTCTGTAATGCATTTGCCTCAACCTTGATTCCCTAAGAGTGGCCCCTTTCTCCTCCCTGCTCTGTTTACATTAGTCCTGCCCCGAGTGTCACCTATGAAATCTGTTGATTATTCCACCTGGTTAATGTTAAATTGCTCTTGCAAGATGATGTGTTTGTTCATAAACACAAATGCTGGGCCCCTTGTTTACTGTACCCATGGCAGCAATCAGTTATTAAACAAATATTGCTTTGTTTGCGGGTGTGAGCAGCAGTTTATCCTGCAAGGTCTGGAAAAAAAACCTTTAAATGCTGGGATTTTGATAAAGGAGAAAAAGGGGAGCTTGTCCCTGGAATGTGGCTGAAACTCACTTTGGTTTGCTTTGCTTATCTTTAACTTGGGTGAAGGGGCTAGAAAGATTAGCAAGTTGTTTGGTTTTTCCAAGAGATTTCCTTAGTGTAATGATATCTATCCAGTTGTTTGCTTTTTTCAGAAGGGAGAGAGCACTCCTGCAAGACGACTAGCACAGCGGTAGACGGCTGATGGCTAGAAAATCCTGCATGGAGCAAACAAGGAGTTAGAAGGTCTAGGACAAAGATATAGGGCTATGAACCAGGTAATCACCCCAAAAGTCCAGCCTTGCTTTCTGTGTCAGCGTTTGGTAGGGGCTTTTTGGTTTCTCTCTTTTCTTATGTCTGATTTTAATTGATGCATGTGCCCTCGATGGAGCTGGAAAGGCAAAGCTTTCGCTTTTATTTCTGAGGAGATCTGAGGAAAGTCTCTGTTTTAGAAGCAGGGCCATTTGAATGGAGAGAAAATACCAAATTTAAAAATGCGCTCTGTCACTCCTCCTCCTGCGAGTGAGATGACAGAGCTGCTTTTCTTCTTTTTATAACTGGAAAACTGCATTCACATCTGCTAATTTCTGTATGCTGGCTGTTTGTTGTTTGGTTTCTGGGAGCCTAATTACAGAGAGCCATCCTGGCAGTTGTTGCTTTTGGGTTGTTTTGCAAATGAGCAAGAAAAACTCGCACCATCTTTGTTTTTCAAAATTATTGTTTGTTATTGTTTCTGAATGGGGCTCGGATTTCAAATGCCAGGCAGGACCTGTTAGCACTAACAGTAAATTGTTGGGGCTTCTCACACAAAGGGAGTAAATAAACCCTCTTAGAGTGACCTTGGAAAGAAATGTTAACTCTTTTTGCATGAAGGTGCTGTCTGTTCCTTTAAATATGAATTAATATGTTAAAATATCTTGAATATACATTTGTAAGAAGTTTTTGAAGGATAACATTAAATAATTGTCGTTTTCATCACTTGGAAAAGCAATCAACAAAATATGCATAAAAATGTGATATATTGTATTCAGTAGCTCGCACCAGTGGTCCAAACATACTGTTCATTTTGGCTACTGGAGCAGTGTCGGGGCTGGAGGGGAAGCGGGAGGTACCTGAAGTGTGGAAGCGGACCAGCCGGTCATTAATTGACTGGTGTTGCTGCAATGAATCAAACTTTTGCTGCATTAGACTAAGTGAAAATAGTGAAGTGAAAATTGTCTTGTGCAGAAGCATTGCAGAGTTGCACCTGGCTTTGAGGTGGTTTTTGACTTCTGGAGGCTGGTAGAGACTTTAGAAACGCTTTAATGGAGATATGCACAGAGGGTGGGAGTCTAATTCATCTACAGCCAGCACTTAATCTTGCGAGGTTTGATACCATCTCATTGTAGCGGTGCTGCCGCTGCCTAGCATAAACTAAACTGTATTTACTAAATGCAACTTTGGCCTTTTACTTGGTTGAACAGTCTCCTGTTTTCTGCGAGGGAGACTGCAAGAGTTTCTGTTGCAGGCTCACAGCAGTGTGCATACAAACACATAAGCCCTGGGCTGCGAGAGCAGCTCTGCAGTTTCTGTTCCTGTGTGCCCGGCGCCCACGGGGAGCCTCACGCTGCTGTGCCCGGGCTGGGGAGCAGGTGGGTTCCCCCAAGACAGCGGCGCCGAGGCCGCTCTCTGCAGCCGCTCTGGGCCTCGCTGAGCTGCCCTTATGTGTCCCTCCTTCTGGAGGAGCTTTTCCTGTCGTGGGGATGGTGCCCATGTCCATACAGCAGCAATCTCAGAGCTGTATGGTACAATGAAGTATGGCTTCTTGTTTGGTTTGGGTTTTACTTGCTGCGCACCGTTCCTTTCCTTCCAAATAAACGATGATCCCAGTGGTGGTAAGGATGATTTCTGTCAAGCTCACGGCTGAAAGACAGCTCTCCCCAAGAGAGGGGAAGGAACCTCACTCTGCCGATGATGGTATGTAAATCATTACCTCATATTTGCCAGTCACTTGGAAGTGGCCCAGCTCTAGAGCTTTTATGCAGCTATGGCATGAGCTTCGTGCTGAATATGGATTTTAATAGCTGTCAAGCTGAGAGGCATAGATTGAGATAGAGCTGGGTTTGCCAAGGGGATTTGTTTATCCAAGGTGAGACTGGGAGTAGCTTCTGTGCAAATCTGTAGCATGAGGGGAGGATGCAAAAAGCTCGTTCAGGGAAATAAAAGCCTGATGCTTTGGGTCTTGCCTCAAGGAAAGGAGTGAGACCTGTTACCGTCACAGGTTGGTATGTTCTGGTGTACTAGCTTCTCGTGGGGACCAGCTCTAGCTCTTTTGAACAGAGCAAATGGCAAAATTCTAATGTCTGTTTCAGTTAATTTTCCGTGGATTTGCTTGTTCTGTGTTCTTACTGTTTGTGGTCAGCAACACCCGCAGCAGAGGAGATTTCCTTAGGGGTAACTGCAGTGACTGATTCTTTAAGAAGTTAAGTTGCTTGACCATGATTTCACAATAAGTCAGTGTGGCACAAGTGGGATTAGGCTTCTGACTCTCCTTCCCTTCTCCTCACCACAGCTGTCTTAAATTTCAGCTGCTGTGGAGCATCCGTCAGCCTTTCACTGGGCTGCCTCCGAATGATTTCAGGTTCCCATGGCCCTCACGATACACGCTGCTGCGGGAAAAGAAGTAACCCAGACAGGGCGAGCCATGCACGCCAACAGTGAAAGAGGTTGTGCTGCTGTACACAGTTAAGTAATTAAGAAGTTGTGGCAGACTGCATCTAGACAGGAGTAGGCGAAGCTGCTATGCTGGAGATTTGAAGGTGGCAAGTGGACATAAACCCTGGTAGAGGTTGAGGTTGTTGGAACTTGAGCTTCTCACGGATGTGACCCTCAGGGAAGAGGTAAGGCAACCGATGTCCTTCTGCTGGCCGAGGTGACGTGCTCAGGCACTTTAGGAAAGCACTGGCTCGTCACTCACAGCTTCACATTTTCCTCCTCTTTGTTCCTTTCTTACCTCTCTCCCCTCCCCACGACTCTGCATCATCAGGTAGCTCTTCCCCAGTGTCGGGAGGGTAGGGGAGGGGAGCAGCCCTGTGTGAGCCAGGGGATGTTCCAAAAGCAGCGGGATTTGTTTCCCTTCCCCGGGGAAGCTCAGCACGTCACTTCTGTGACACACTCGGCCTCCTCCGACCCACAGCTTGGGACGAGTCCAGCGAGAGGAGAGTGCCAGGGCTGCTCCTGGGCCACGAGGGAAAGCTGAGGATGCGCTGCGGATAATCCCATTCCTTCTGGAGCCTTTATTTCCTAGGCACTAAATGAAATTTCAGATTTTAGATACGTCTAGACATATACAGTGCACGATAAAGTTGATAATACATTAATCATTTTTAACAACAGGTAATATGCATAATTTATGGTGTTACAGTGCTATCTTTTTTGATATTTATGATGGATAATGCTCAGTTTTTGCCCTCATATTACTGCTTTAAATTATACCACAAGAAAATTAATGAGAAAGTAGATTTATGGGTTTCATTTGTTTGTCAATTCGGAAATTAATTGGGTGTTAATTTTAGCCGTCCCTCATCAGACCAGGTCTTTAGTATGTGTGCATTACTTTGCATTCATTGAAGCCTACCTCCCATTTACTGTGGGTCACTAGCTTTGCATACATTAAAATAGCCCTCAGGCTCATTCTCTTGATTACTTTTTGAACTGCCATGCATTAGAAAATTTACGCCTTTCTGTTATAATTATGAAAATTCGCTATTGGAAGATGGTGCTTGCATAACAGCAAGTATACGGTCTTGCTCAGCAATGTAAGATCATATAGCAAATCCCAATACGTTTTTGTTCTAATCCTAGAAAACAGCACTCTTGACAATCTTTGTTGTGCGAGTTTCATCCTTTGAAATTTCAAGGATGCATTTTGATGCATTGAATTACCTCTTTAAGCTCAGGAAATATCAAAGGATTTCACCTCGTCGCTGTCTCTTTGTTTCCTCTTTCCACACATCCCGTACGTGTTCGTCCCTTGCCTTGCTCCGGGTTTGCCTCTCCTCCGCCAAATGCTGCTGTCAGACGTGACTCAGCATCACTTTTCAGGACAGCGGAGCCCAACTCGCTTCCATTCCTTGCTATTTTGGTTGATTCTTAAAGATCATCCTTAATTGCTCTTTGGATCCCCTTCTCCTTTCTCATACTCGTGCACAATTCAGCAACCACCAGTGCTGTGTAGGCGAGTGGCCTTCAAAGGGGTAAGCACGAAGTTTTATCCAAAAAGTACCCTAATGTACTGACAGTTGATCTATAGTTAGTTAGTACATAATTATACCTAAAATACACCCTGTCAGCAGGATAAATGACGGCTACTGAAAACTCAGAAAGCATGACGGGTATTCACCCATCTGCAATGACGAGAGCGGAGGGGTTTGTAAGTTGAGAAAGGCTGGGAAGTTCAGCGTGATCTTATTTAGTTAAATAATGCCATATGTTGGGATGGCTCTTTCTAATAGTCGTGCTAACCGCAAGCACTGACAGAGAGAAGTCATCTGGTCCACCTGGCTAGTTTGGACTCCCCTCCCCGGCGTTATTTCTGTACTTAAGCGCGGTGGCAGCCCTCGAGCTGCTCATGTGAAGCTGGCTGATTCACAGTTAATTGTGACATGGTGTAATTTAGTAAATGAGCAGCTGAACATCTGTACGCCTTCCCCCACGGTAGATCAAAGCCTTACCTTACACAAGGCTTTTAATTTCCACCAGTGAATCCTTTTACTGAACTCATGGATGATGGGATGGTGCTGCTGGCCACCTCACCGACCTAGGGCTGGGGTGTCAGCTGCAGGAGACGGGTGTTTTGGCATCAGCTGGAGACCATCGAAGCATGTTCCTGGAAAAATTCAGAAGTGGTGGTGGAATGTGGAGCCCAAGGCACTTTTCCCCTGCAGGGCACTTGCTCCAAAGGTACTGGGACTAGCAGGGACCACCATGAGTTGGGCCGTGGTCTCCTGGGAAAGCCGTCATGGTCCTGGTTGGTAACAGGCAGTGCCCAGAGCGCCAGGCTGCTTCTGTGGTGCTTTGGTACCTGTGCTGGGTTGATTTAGAGGCATTGGTGACTGATGTAAGAAGCAGCTTTGCTCCTGCTTCATCCTTTGCCTTGCCAGCCGTGCTCTGGAGCGCCTTTCATTTTCAAGAGGCAAAATCCTGCCTTTGTGGTGTTGCATTGCCATGAAATGCTTCTAAACATTGTTTGGAGATTTTTTTTAGAATTCTAAAGAGAAGTGCTCTAAAGCCAGTCCTGAGCTTGCTTTGGGAAACTGCTTGCAACAGATAGGTAAAATGTTTACTTACAAACTGTGCATGTATGGATGGTATGCCTGCTGGAGAACTTAGGACTAGATCTTGTCATTTGATCACTTACTTAAAAATCATTTTAGCATTAACTTTTCTGTCCTTAAAAGTAGAAATATATTCTATAAATCTGTGTTGTGTTTAATTTACATGTCCTTTCACAGCTGGGCCAAGTTTAAAGAAGGGCATTTATTCTGCTTCATATAAATAATTGATCAGCCAAGTTAATTTACTTCTGCCTGACTTGGTCAACCTTAATTAACTGCCCTGGAATAAAGACTGAAGTTTTTGTTAGCTTAAAATCTTTCACAAATGTGACAAAGAAGGGATGTGTTATGACAACATTTTTGCTCTAGCAGTGTTCCCAGGGGACAGAAATGTCGAATGATCTTTATGTGCATATATATATTTGTAAACACCTTGAAGTACTAATAGCCAAAATAAAATTGTCAGCTTTGGAAGTAACTTTGAAACACGCAGGCTGCATTCTGGATGTGTACTCCAGCCAGGGTCTGGAAACATATTAAAACAAAGATTTTAAGGCCTAGAAGACCCCAGGGATAGTTTTTTTAAAGGTGATGAGTTGCTTAAAGATGTAGATTGGTGCTTATTCAGGAGTCTTAAAAACATCTCGCCAGATGCCTCCGTGTATGGCGAGGCATCTAAATACATCTGCATATCAGTCCCTTAGTCTTTCAGACTTGCAGTGGGTCCTTATTCTGACGAGTGCTTCAGTCAGTAAATCCTCCCTCATGCTGGCGTTAAACAATGCTGCTTAGTCTTTAGAAACTATACTAGTAGAAGACTTGCAGAAATTGCACACTTCAGTGCCCACCTCCTGCCTACTAATCTCCATGCTTAACCTCGCTCATCTAAATAGTCCAGTGGAGATGAGAGATGTGTATCTGCAGCATCTGGTCTTTGTGATGCTATGGACCTCTTATTTTTTGGTTTTTTAATGGATTAGCACAGAACATTTTCAAAATTATGATTCCTTCAGGTTCTGTCAGTTTTAGTTCAGAGCACTGATACCGGAGTCCTTAGAAAGATAATTTTGATTCAGCCCAAGACCACATCTGACCTATGTTTTCTCAATTTTGAACATGCTCTTAAGAAATTAGCTGTCCCTTACTCCTGTCCAAGTCATCTGGAGGATGATTAGCTGTTGTCCTCCTGTTGACAGAGTGCCTCGCTTGGATTCTACACCACTGAAATTTTACCCCCTTACCTTGAGTGTAACACATTAACTAATGAGATGGGCCAAACTGTATGGTTTTGGCTTTGTATTTGGCTGTGCATCAAAGCTAGAAAAGGGTTTGTGCAGATTAAGATAGGAATCTTGAGAAACTGATCACTGTTGTGAGATTTTTAAACCAAACTGACATGAAGTCATATAAGAACAGTTCTTTTATTATGTCCTCCTTGATTCCAGGATAAAATTTTACAAGTTTTTCATACTGCAGCTTAGCTTTGGTCTGTTCACAGGGGAAAAACATCTTGTGTTACCTTTAATAATATTAAGAGTCATTCGCTGTCCCTCCTAACGTGAAATACCATCGTATAATATTTTTATTAAAAAAAAGGTACTTATACTGGTAATAACCCATCTATTTTAATCTGTAAAAATACATTTTCCTTTCCAGAATTGATATGGACGTGCTCTTTTGCCATTAAATTTAAGCCAGAACATGGTATCTTGTGTGTCATGGAAGCTTTTGTGGAATACCGTATTTCCTATAACAAATCCTTGTGCATAACAGCTTCTTCAGCACTATTCTGGTTACTTAGGGTTGTATTCAGACCAGAATCACAGTTTGTGGCACTAGACGTGAAGCTACAGTTCAGTTCCCGCAGAACGTAATCATGTTGCACAAAGTCAACCTTGCTTTCCTTTTTTCTTTCACAGTTTTGAATGATAGACTTCTCTAATAGGCTTCTGTAAGGCCTGCTCCTCTGTGCTGAGGAGAGACAATTATCTCAGCCATCCTCAGTGTACTATCACCTCAGCTCATTTAGGTGTGCTCAAAAAGACAAATAATAATCATTCTTGCAGAAAGCTCTTGCAGGTTGATTTTCATGACGTGACGCTTAATGATCAAACCAAACTGTGATTATTTATGTCAGCTCACATTTGACTACGGTGAAGAAGTAAACAGTTTTATCTTCTCTCCCTTGAAAATCCTCTTTTCTATTGGAAGTGTTTTAGCAAAGTGGATTTGTTTTGTGTTGGTGTCCAGTTGAAGTTATATTGAAGTTGACTGCCCATGAATGGGTGTTTTTAAAGCACACTTTACTCAGAGTTTTTCACTTCTGCTTATAGAGTCTAAGCATCACGATTTTCTTTTACCCTTTTTGATGTTCTCTTTACAAACTCCATTTCCTCGATAGCTGCTGCCAGTTCTGCTGGATACACGGTCTGCAGGGTGGCATGGCTGGCGGAAAGGCTGGGGCCAGCTGGTAACTTTGCTGGTAACTTCGAAAGGTAGAATGGAGCATGAAGTTTGTCATGGAAAAGCTTCTCAAGAGCTTAGTGATCTTTTTGTGACCAAATACTATAAATAATCCATCTTTTTCTGAGTCCTATAGGTTGGAAAAATTGTAGCAATCTCTACTGTTGTTTCTTTCCAGGAGCATTTTGCCAGCCTACAGACAATAAATAATTTCTTGACCAGTTTGGTTGTGAATTATTTTCTGTGTCCTGAAGATATTTCGCTCAGGGGGTAAGCCAGCAAATCATGACCAGGCCGTGATAGATCTGCTCCTCAGTGGTGCACATTCCTCTTCCTGCTGTCAGAAGCATCTGGGAGCTTTGGTGGCTGCTGTCTCTGACCGTCCTTAGTAGTTTATACAAGCTTTCACTTCCAATCAATTTGTTGAGTCGGAAGTGTTGGAGAATTGCATGTCCTTCTTTACTGCTTGGGCACATTGGTTTTAGCATCTCGTTTGGGTATGATATCTCTTTGGCGACGCTTTCCGCCAGTTCTTTGGGATGTCCTTCCTTCGTCGGGTGTGGTCTGTGGCGCAGATGTGCCACCCATCACTTGCCATTGTGCATCGCAACAGTCCGTAAGGGTCTCCTGGGTTCAACCTGCTCACCTGATCTTCCATGGTGGTCATTCCTCTCCAGATCTTCTGCTGAGGTAAATTCATGTAATGCTCTGTTTTCTCCAGTTGAGGCTTGACCCAAATTTGGATGGACTCAGAAAACTATTACATGTATCCATTCTTTTTGATTTATCTCTGGTTAAAAGAGGTGTGTCCTTTTGAGTAGTGTGGCATATAAAACTTGCATGGGGTACTATTTGAGTAATTTCTGAGCTGTCTGGAGACTCATTCCTGTCTGTTCTTCCAGAGTCATACAGTCGCTGTCTTGTGTGTAATCCAGCCTCGCATGTTAGGTGTAAACACTTACTTAGGCCTTACCATGCTTGTGGGCTTTCCTTACAGTTCCAAAAATGAAAAACATGGTGTTCTTAGTATATGTCAGAGCAGGATCATGTTAAAACCCAAAAACATTTGCTAGTGGTGTTGGGAAAGCTGTAGGTTTCACAAGGCAGGTGACAGAAGCTTCATAATGAGCCTCCAGGCCCTTTTGTCCCCTTACATAATTTGAAGATCTCACAGAAAGGATTTGAAAGAAGTTTCCATAGACCAGAACATTTGAATCTGTTCTAGCACTGTTTGGGTGCCTGGGTCGCCATCAGCACAAATAGATCCTGTCATGGTAGGAACAGGATCCAGTTAATGAGTGGTTCATCCACCTCAGATGTGAGTCGGTGAGAAGTGCTGATGCCGGAGCATGGCGGTGACAAAGCCTCGGTAGTCAGCTGCTTCTCAGTTATGATGTTTTGATTATCAGCCATATGGATCATTGGTGTCAGTAGGTTGGGCTGGAGCTCACCTCTACATGCAGGGTCTGGCTCTGAGTGTCACCTGTGGCCAGTGGACACCCAGGAGCTGGCATCTCCAGCTGGTACCGCACCTTGGGCAGCCAGGGGCTCCCAATTACACGTGTGCAGTTCCTGGGAAAGAGTTTTCCCCTGGTATTTTACCGTTGAAGTACGTTGCTTTCTCTCACCCTTTCTGATTGGTATTTTCCCTTATGTGATGGAAGGAAGAGATTTTTTTTCTTCCCTTTGATTTGGGGTAGCTACTGAATTCAAACAGATTCTTCCTTAAATATAAAGCATCTTACTTTGGGGATGAACTACCCTGCACAGAGGCATTTGGCTGATGTTCGGGCGGTGAGTTACTGCTCGGGTCGAGCAGCTTGGCTCGCCGGACCCCTCTGCCCCTGGGTGAGGGGGAGAGGAGGAGCATGAAGGGAGGGATGGGCTGGTGGAAGCAAAGCGGGTTGATAACATTTAAATTCAGGAGCTTGGGGCCTTGCAGGTGGAAATACCTATAAAAGAACTCATTGAAATATGTCAAAGGTAGAGGCTCGCAGCTGAAAACGTGCTTGCTTTGGGGGTCTTGTGCGGAAATACTGATAGTTGGTTCCCAAAGATGCGTAAATCCCAGGAGATCTGGGGTAAGCAAGAACCTCATCCTCAGTGTGGGACCTGTGACCCACGGATGCAGTTGATGAGCGCAGTGTTGTGAAGCACCCAGGGACAGATGTCCACCAAGAGTCGAGAGGGCTGGCTGTGAATTGCTGGGGCTACTAAGGTGTCGTTTAGCCAAATAACGTGGGAGGCTCTTCACAGTAAAGCCATAGTGTGTCCAAAGCCAAACTAAATCCACAGCCAAGAAATTTGCCAAAAAAGACTTAATTCTCTGAGCAGCTGAACCCAAACAAAAACCAATGGTGTCCAGCACATCCCAGACTCAGCTAGATTGCTTCAGAATAACAAAAGGTGCTAATTTAGCCATATCATGATGTGAACGAAAAACTGAAATACTGAATGCTTTGCTTCATCTACCTGCCCCCACGTACTGCATATCAGGACTTTGATATTGTCCATCATCTGTTGCAAAGAATGACTCATCCGTTTGAAAGGGAAGCATCCAGATGTAACTAGAGAAATTTAATTATGGATTCTGTGTGTTCGTTCAAAAATATTTTTTTTTTCTCTAAGGGAAAAAAGATGTTGAGCAAATAATACTATATTTAGAACAGAACTAACTTAGTAAAATTATAGCTGTACCAACAGATAAATAAACATCAAGTAGTAGCATGAACCATTAATGAAAGATAAATCGTATGAAGGGAAATGACAAATGTTTACAGTTTTGGCAGGATTTAAAACAGGGCATGTCTCCTTATATACAGCAACTGTTTTAACAGCTGCCTTTTTATTTTTTTCCCCCTCCCCTAAATTATTTCAGGTTTTTGAGTCATGATGCAAGAATCTGGGACTGAGACAAAAAGTAATGGTTCAGCCATTCAGAATGGAGCGAGCGGTGGCAACCATTTACTAGAGTGCAGCCTGCGGGAAGTGCGATCAAACGGCGAGACACCTTCAGTTGAAATTGGGGCTGCAGATTTAGCACATCTTCAGCAACAGCAGGTACTGTAAGACACATTACAAGTTTCCTACTTACAGAAAAAGCATGGAACATTTAACCTCCCCTCCCAAACCCTTTGTATTTGCCAGTCAGAGGATGCTTTTAGGACTTGCCTACGTCATTCTGTGCATTTTTTTGTCTGTCGGGGATTGCAGTTGTTAATGTAAAGGGAAATACTGGACTTGTCTTCCAGTGCTCTTTTTTAATCATTCCCTGGAAATACCCAAAGATCAGGGCTTGTTTCCAGTGCTTGAATGCATTGAGTGTGGTGGCAGTGATTGGATGAACCACTGTATACAAGTAACTGGTTTCCAAAAAATGTCACTCTGTGGAAAATACACTAAGGTTAAGTTTTGTTTTTGCAACAAATTTTGATATAACCTAGCAACCTCTATCAACAGAATGTTTTCTATTAGTGAAAAAGGCTGCGGAGGTGTCTGCTGTGGTAAAACGTTAGAATAAATAAATAAATACATCCTGTGTCAGTACTCCTCAATTCAGAAGAATCAGAACCAAACTGTGTGTTCTGCCTTTGTATTTTAATTAGTGTATTTTCTGGGAAGTGACCAAGTTCACCCGTGTAAATTATCTGTGTAACACACTTTGTCTTTTTCTTTTCTCTGATAAAATTTTGAAACCCTTTGAGGAAATTTTTCACCAAAGTGCTGGGCATGTTTCATTGACGCGTTTGGGAACAAAGGCTTCGGTAGAGCCATGGTGAATACACTTAGTCCTAACCTTCACTTTCTCTAATGCAATAAGCATTCTTAAAACCTTTTAAATAAGCGATTGGCAGCTGGTTAAGACTCCCCTAAGTGTACAGTGATCTTTTTAGCAGGTTGTTGTGGAGGGCAAAAAATCCGCACTCAAAAACAAAGCAAACCGAAGGCCTACAGAGGAGCAGGGGACCCCGTTTGCCAACCTAAGACAGCTGCCATAATTAAACTTTAAGTCAGAAAAATGGATGATGCTAAATGCATAGACTTTGGTTGTTTCAATCATTTTCATCCTACAGGTTTTTACTTGAAGTGAGAATACCATCAGTGAGAAAATCACAGCCATGCTGAATTCATTACTGCAGTAGTCACACAAAACCACGGATAAAATTTCAATAACTGCAGGCCACAGTTGAGTAAACAGTTGCACTGAAACTTAATTCCTGTTGACTTTTCCCTCATTCTTCGCCAGGGGCACATTCTGATTCGTAGTGCAAAGACAACAGGGGTTACAGCTTTGATTAATATAGGACAGTAGAAGAGGAGTGGAACGGTAAAATATGTTCGACACAAAGGTCTGGTCTTAAAAAGGCTTCGTATCAGAATGAGTTAATTACGCTGCGTTTTCCATAGGAGCACTATGGAATTTTCCAGTGCTGCTTTGTGTGAAGGGAAACAGAGGGGGGGTCGCGCAAACATGCACACGTGCACACCATAGACCAGAACTGCTCGGACCTCTGTCCCTTCACTCCTACCCCGGTACCAAACTTCCCTACGGCACCTTGTGCCAAAGCTTCTCTGTAGCCATCGGAGGGCTCTTGGCGCCTTCGGTACCGTGGTTATCTCCCGTGTAGTGGGTTGTTCCATTCAACAGCCGCCCGTTCGGTCAGTTGAGGAGTGGCACCGATTCATTCCTACGCGGGTCCTCCAGCCCTCCCCAAACGGTGCCAGGCACAGACCCAAGTGCCGCCAGCGCCCCTGGGCATGGGGATGGGGGCAGGACTGCAGGCTCAGATTTTAGCTTGCAGTTTATTTATCTTCTGCCAGTACGATAAACGTGGTCAGGGCACTTGCTTTTCTCCGGGTTCTTAAAAGACCTTTATGTTCTATGTTTGAATTCTGCTGTTAATTGGTTTTGATGACTAACTTCACCATGGAGTTTATCTTTTAAAAAAGAAGTTGATTGTGAAGTTTAAAATGGTTATTAGGAAAAAAAAAAAAAAGAAGACCTGATAACAACAACAGGGTAATCAGAGCTAGCATAAAAATATCAATCTTTGTGTTTTGAAAATATTTTTAAATAGTGAAAAGAGGAAAAACTTGTTGTTTTCAGACAGCTAATGCAAGCATTTACAGATACACATACAACATGGAGCATAATGTTTAGATGTTTCTCTGTATACAACATATGCTCTCAGGTCACTTAACAGAATGCGTTTTCCAAAACGCTTCGTCAATACAAATGAATGAGTTCTGAATTAAACAGATATTTTGTAAGAGCATTTCATTCAAATCTTTTCCTTTTGCCACCTGGCACTTGTTTTATCTGAAAAAAAAAAATCGTCAGTGGGTAGTTTGAGCTTTGCTGTTGAGGTTAGTTGTGTATTCCCATGATGAGTGGGGCTGAGTGGTGAAACCTGGATGTACAATGGTTTGGGTAAAGCATCTGCGCTGGATTTTGGCTCACTATTTTTTTTTTTTTGATGGAATTTATGAATGTATAAGGACTACTAGCTTTGTTGCTATGAGAAAGGGAAACAGAAATGCTTCAGATTTTTTAGGAAGTTTTAATGGGTTTACAAACTTGTAAATATCTTACCATGGAAAAATACAGAGCAGCACAGATGTTCAGGTTTGACGGAACAGTGTATGGTATGAGCAGTCTTGTAGTAAGTGCAGGGAGGATTCATAGGACAAGTTTTGTGCTTTCCTCGTCATCTTAGGGTGATTCTGCTACGCAAGGAGACAGTGTGATGCTAAATGATTTTAGCATTAGCAATCTTGTAAAATGTATTGTTAAGCTGGGAGTAGCAAATGTGGGGATAAGTTCTGCTGCATATAATAAAACCAAATAACTCCAGCTGATGATTATAATTTGTAATCACGAAGTAAGATACTTTTCAGTGAAAGCCAAAGCGACACAAGTGACTCTTAAGGGAAAGTGCATCTGTGGAAGAGCTGGATAAAAATAGAGATACACAGAGGAGAAACTGTGCCCAGAAGCAGACTGAAAGGAAGGTCTGTCTCCCACCAGACCTGCAGAAGGTGGGAGAAGTTGCCTCCTGGCTCCACAGATGCTGGTGTGTCAGCATCCCGCAGGAATGACCATTGGGATGAGGTGGAATGGGCAGGGTACTGGCGACCTGCCTGTAAAACCTGCGGTGGGTGTGAATGTCACCTGGGTCATTGGACTTCCTGAAAAGACCAAAGGCGGGCGTTTGGCCCGGGGACAGCAGCGGGGCTCGTCAGGGACAGAACCCAGGGACAGGGCAGAAAACCTGTCAGTGGAGTGGCCGGCAGAGCCTGGCAACATCTGCTGGCTCTGAGGCGTCACGGAAAACATCTGGGAGGTGCAAAATGGGCGTCACAGCGACCCACAAGCTGAAAGTCAGGCTGGGTGAGGGAAATTCGGGCAGAAAGTATGTAATGAGGGGGTGGCTCTTGCCTTCCAAGGATTAATAAAGACTCATGAGGACAAACTCCCTTTTAATGTATGTGATCACAGCTTCAGTTGCTTCAGTGGTTTCTGACGTCTTCTCAAACAGAAGGTTTGATGCTTCGTTCCTAGCCAGTTCTTTTTTTCCTTAGCTAATAAAATAAATATTATTTATTGTGTTATATTTTTATCCTTGGACTATTCATTAAAGTGTTCTTTGCATGATTAGCGGAGAAACAAGAATATGAATTGAACAAAGAGAATAAATACAAAGTTGAATTCTGACATATAGCAGCAAGACACCAAATGCTGTATTGCGTGGTGGCAGAAATACAAACCTTTCCACATCAATAGCAAGATCCTCTTTGATACCCTAACTTCAAGTACTGCCCCACGAGTATAAAACTCAGTATCCTTTGTCTAATCCAGAATGCTTTTGAACTTTTATGGAGGTATGACTTTAATAGTAATTTGTTGACAGATTAGCTGCGGCGATTGCAAAGAGTTTATTTTGCAGAACTGGCAGGCTCGTATCAGTGTTCTCGTAAGGAAAAAAACACACATTGCTGTTTTGCAATTGCTGGCATTTATTGACAAGCTGCGCTGAGCAGGCAGAATCGGAATGTTTGTATAATGTAAACCTATAGCTTGTCTGATGGAGTGTAGTGTGCTTTTAGGTAGTGCATAGATTGCTTGATAAAAAGGGTTACAAGGTGACTGTGTTTATGACAAACTGGAATAGTGATGTATTATAAATGCAACTGGTACATGGAGGAACAAGGAGGAAGTTTATATAAAGAATTGTGGGGAAGTTTCTTTTCTTCACTTTGACTTAGAGCTGAACTGTACTGTAATTATCAAGTGTCACTTCAAGCTTTCTGAAGAGTTTAGATAAATACTGGTTTTGCCATGTGTCCACAAAGTAAGGAAAGAAGGGGTTTTTTCCTTGAAAAAAAAAATGGCATTATATATAGTTCATTGCATCTGCTGGTGTACTTTTTACACTTTTTTTCCACTAAATGTATACAAATGAAAAATACAGTTTTGTTTATGTGTAGGGGATAAAAGGATGTTTGATAAACATAAATTTGGTTGAGGTTCTCATGTTTGTGCCCAAGTCAATGATTCCTGCACAGTCGGTCTCACAGGCTGCGCTTGGGGTGTTTGTGGTATCGATGTGAAGATGCCGTAGTTGGGCCTTTTGGCAGAAATTGTTTTGAGAAATGTGGAGATGTGAAGTGTTAGATTGAGGGAAGCAAAGGGAATTCCCGAGGGAATGTGTGGTTTCTTCAGATTTTGTTCCTGTCCAAAGAGGAGAAAAATGTATAAGAAACGAGGGTTTGGTGTTTTGTTGAGATGCTTCTTTAATTGGGTAGATAAAAAAGAAGGTTAGATTAGAAAGAATTCTGACTATATCACAGTGTAAATGAAAGTAATGGTGGGTTTTTTTGTTTTGTTTTTATAATTTGGTGAGTTTCATCTTATTTCGAAAACCCATGGGGAGAGGTTACAAACTGCATCAGGAGTTTTATGGTCCCATTGATCTTGATGTGGACTTATCTCTTTAGAACAAAACTGCTAAACTAGCTCCAAGATAATGTCTTTGTTTCATGTTGACATAACTGGGTTAGACCAAATTTGTTTGTTAGACTTTGAGGGAGTGTCTGTGTTGAGTCATTTTGTCCAAAGAGGCATAAAGCCTAATTATTAAACTGCTCTTGCTATTGAAAGAGCCATTTGAAAGTATAGCTTGAACTCCACGCAGGCTGCTGGATTGTTTCTGATTTTTGTATTGATGATGATTACAACATGGTGAAAAGATCACTGCATTTGTAGAGCTTGTGCTGTTTCATCACAAAATATGAAAAACAACTGGTAACTTTGTGTTTTTGTCATTCAGACTTTTCCCCCAAGTTCTCCCATCTCCCAACATTGAACGGAAGGTGACATGATGTCTTTTTAGTCATTCAAATCTAATAACTTTTAATCTGAAGGTTAAGTAGTGAGATATAAACTAAGAGATGATAATATCAATTTTATGTTCACTGAAGGGCACAATATACCTCTTTCTAGTAGAGGGAAAATTGTGCGTAAAATGTCTTTTGCTTTTCGATGGAAAAGCTGTGGCTCTGAGAGCTTAGGAATGAAGCAGCGCTGGAAAAATGAAATAAGTTTTAACATAGGCTGGCTACCTTGCCTGGATTTTAGAATCAATGATTTTTTTCCTTAATAATTCAATTTTTAGATCTCTTGTCAATGAACCATGCTGAGAACATTCGTGCAGCGTTCTCTATCCCCCACTATTACTAATGTCTTTGTTACAACTACTTATTGACATCAACAAGCCTTAAATTTTCTCTGCCTGTTGAAGGGTAAGGAGAAACTACCATTGTGTTGCACTTGCTGAGATTTTTGTTTTTCCTTTGCCTTGGTTTTGTTTTATTTTGCTTCGAAGTTATTTGATAAATAACTACATAAATCTGAGTCCTCAGAGCACCTTGACATTGGCACCCGGAGCTCTGCAGTTGTGTGTGCGGATACAAGCGTGTACATGCAGAAGCTGGGTCATTAGACATGTAATCACCTGGATTATGTGCACATCCAAACCCAGAAGTCCTCTTTAGGCTATGGCTGTCTATTTCTGTATTTATTTATTTTTATTTTATTTTTACAATAGCTGCTTTTACTTCTCCCGGTAAATTAAGATCATGCAGTAATCGTTTAGGTTTATGTGGGCTCTTTGAAGAGATGGAACTTCTGAAATGTGTTTGCTGGTTTGTTTTTCAGCCTTGCATCTCATGTGAAAATTCAGCAGTGGTATGTTTGTTCCCAGCTGTTTTCGTAGGTGTGCACCCTCCCCTTGTATTTGCTTATGCTTACTCATAAGCAGTAAAGTTACATGTTCAGGAGTGTTGTTTAGGGAAACTCCGCAAAGGAATGCTTTATAGCTGTTATCCAGCACATGTATACACTGTGAATGAAGTTCAGTAAGCATCAGATACAAATTAAAAGTCTATTTCAAATAATTCGTGTTATCCAGATTTTTAAGAGACTATTCGTCCTTCATTGATCTTTGTATTTTAAGGGTTATCTAACAAGCGGTGCAACCAAACCTGGGATGTAGCCAACTTAAAGTGGTAGTGTGCCTACGAAGGTGTAGAGCAGCTTCAGTTCACCTGCTGGTGAGGAACTGCTCCTCATTGTGGCTTTCAACGTTGCAAGATGCTTAAAGCGTGTGCCTAAATGTGTGTGACTGGTCTTACTAAGGTCACTGGTACGTCTCATGCCTGTAAAATTAGGAATGTGCTGAAGTACCTTGCTGAATTCAGGCTTAACTAATTTCACACTAATAAGGAGTTGCAAGGATTGCTGACATTTTAGAAGTAATTCAACTTTATTTGGAAACGCGCTGCATGCAGGGAGGCTGGCGGTGCCTTAGGAGCAGCAGTGGAATTGCAGTGGTTTTCACTAGTGCAGCTGCTGATTTCAGTGGAGTTTTGTCTGGTTTAAATGCGTTCAAATTAGAACAGAATCAAATGCCATGGCTTCCTGTGTTATGTTCTTTCTCCTGTGGAGCTCCATTGAGTATCACAGCAAGTGAGAAGAATATCAACAGTACTGTTGTAATTTATAACAGTAATGTTGTAAATAAAGATTGGGATATGAAGTAAAAATGCAAAAGTCATGAATACTCTTCATGAGTTTATTTAACTGTGTAGCACCCCATTAATTAAAAAAAATTAACAGAAGGTATTCTTTGGAGCCTTAGTGTAAACAGCGAAATTATAGAATGACAGTTTTGTAGGATGAGTGTTGTTTGTTTTGTTGCTGCATTCTGTATTTTGTTAGCCATGCTCCCTACATTTTCAAAACAGAAAATGTACTTGAAACGTATTTTAAACAGTGCAACTATATATTTCCCCCCCCCCCCCAATAAAAGCTATGGATTGTGTCTGTAGAGTGCCTGCAAAGTAAGTGTCATGTCTGAGACGTTTCTAAAGCCGGGGGGCAAGCGACAGCTTTATTACAAGTTGGGCTTCTCAATTTATTTTTAATAATATTTCTTATTTTTCTTTTTTTATTTTTTAATGGGCTACGGAAAGCAAGGCAGGTAAAGCAAAGGTTGGAGAGCACTAGGCTATTTAACCTATTAATATCTGTCAACGTGTTGCAGAACTGATCAGTGCAGTTCTCCCCTTCCCCCCCAGCACTCAGCAGAAGTGCATGTTCCCAGGCAAACCGAGGAGAAGGATGCAAGAAATGAGTAGAATTCTTTGTGTTCTGCGTGCTGACCTAACCCTGATTCTCATTTACTGACCATAAGGAATGAAGACTGGGCTTGTTACAGGCAGAAACGTCACCAGGCATACGGGCACACAGAAGGCAGTTGCAGGCTTGGAGATGGGTCACTTTTGCTTGATAGTGCACTGGATTCCTGATTTTAGGTGACCTCCTTTGATCAAGCTTCAAGGCTGAGCTAATTCTTACATGTGTGTTTGAGGCCTTTTTATTAAATGAAATAAGCAAGTTTTTGAAGGAATTTTTTTCTTTTCTAGCAAGAAGCGTCATTACTGAGGGGTGCAACACAAATGTTTCGAATTTGGAGATACAGAGTGGGGTCACAGTTTGCCTCCAGAATCTGAAGTAATCAGGATTTTATTTCACATAAAACCTCTAGGCCTGATAACTTAAAAAGCACAACTTTTAACTGATATTATGCAATTTGCTATGGGTCACTTAGCCAAATATTTGTGTATCTTTTTTTTTTTTTTTTTTTTTAGAAAAGACTTGCCAAAGTTCAGGTGGGATTTCAGGCTTTAACAAACTCTACCTGGAAATTAAGTGCGGAAAAGGAGGCAGGGGGGGAATCTTGTATATTAGAATTAGTGTGACCACAAGCTAAAGGAATGTGGTTGCTGTTGATGTGCTCAGTTCAAGTTTTTCTTAAATTTTCCTTGTTCATATCACTGGTACCAAAAAACCTCTGCCAGGAAAGAACTGCAACAGTAGTGAAATGTTGTAAGACCACTGACTGTCTGACATTCATACTTTTCTCTCCTTTTTTCCAGTAATCAGTGAGGTATATGCTAAATTAGGGATGGGGTCCCTTGCTGTTTGCAAGGGCTGTGTGGGCAGAGGGTGGATCTTCCCTAGAACCTTCTGGCATCCTTCAGCAGCAGCGGACCCACAACTTGGAGGTTTTGGCTGCCCTCTCAGATATGAAGCTGGGGGACTTGTGTTTTTAAACCAGCATTGTTTCATATTTTTGTTTCCACATAACTAAGTGATTCATTGGAGGAGAAAGGTCAGACAGGCACGGGGAAAGGAGAAATGGAACTTGTTAGGAAGCAGTGGGGCCCGGCATCTCACAGGAAAAATGAAAAATAAAATGGGGTGTAATTCTCTTTATGCATGGGAAAGCATTTGTAGCACTCAGATCCTCAAAGTTCAGTCTCAGTCTCCAAGAGACTTCTTCTGGCCTCTGCTTAAATGAGAAACCGGATCTAAAGATGAGCTCACTTAGGAAAAGCGTTGGTTTTGGGACAGTGGCTGTAGTTCACTTTGCTCTGTTGCATTACATACCTGCTCCTTTGTGTCAATCCTCTTCTTCAAACTTGGGGAAAGACAGGAAGGTTTGTATGGAAGGCAACTGTCTGGGTTTTGTTGGAAAGTCTACAACATTTTTGATGAAGAGGCTGATTAAGGTATTGCTCTGTCTGTTGTTATTAATTTTATCCGCAGTTATAGGTTAAGCGCTGTGTTTTTATTTGATAGGTTGTGTGCCATGATACAGTACAAATTTCCTCCTGGGACTGTGCCTTATGCTCGCGTGCACTCGCAAAGGGGTCGGTGTGGGTGCGCATCGCTGTAGGTGCCGCGCTTGCTCTAAGGTCACAGGGAGGGTTTGTTACAGATAAACCTCCCTAATCCTGCATTTTACAGTCTGTTCAGGTATTCAGAGTTCTTCTCTCTGAATAGGTGTGCTGGTTTCTTCACAGCCGTTACCCAGGACGTGGTGCTCGGGCAGCAGAAGCGCCGTTTTGTTCAGGGAAAACCAACTACTTCATTGTCTTCCCATAGCTGTAATGCTGTATTGCAGATCCGAACACAAAACCCTCCAAGTCAATAAACAACAAAAAGCAGACTTATCTTTTATAGCGTTCTTGAAACAAATGTAAGGTTGTAACACTAAAGGAGATTTTATTAAATCTAGGCATGAATCCATATTGAAGAAATAATCCACTGCTTCTTTTCAGCTTCTTGTCTTTTTAATTAGCGCTGGCAATGGGATTGTTAGCTTTTAAGATATGGTAAATATGAGCCTATTAATATTATTGAACATAATACTCAACAAGGTACAGGGAATGCTGGTAACTGTAGATGTTTTATAGAGCAGCTAAAAGTGGTCCCTTTTCTGTTGGACAAGTTTTGCTTTGTGAAGCCTGTGATGGGAGCCGGTCCCCGGGACAGTTTTCCCCAGAGTAGCCGTCCTGACGGGTGACATGGGACCCCTTGTCCCCCTTAGTCCCATCTGACGGGGTGGGTTTGAGCCCCTTTTCACAGCACAGCAAGCATTTGGAGATTTTTGTGTGTTTTGTTGTTTTTTGGGTTTTTTTTTAATAGATCTGACTCCTTTTCCTTGAGAAATGATTCACCAGTTCCTCTGATTAGTGCTTTTTGAAGTGTTTTACTCTTGGTTCAAGTCCCTTAACTTGGGCAAGGACTGGCTTATAAGGGTTTAGCAGTGATTAACTCTGTTTACAGTATTTTTTTCTCCAAGCGGTATGGTGTTTGCTTTGCTGAGGGGTTTTATTTTGCAGAGTTTCTGTTGACCACCTGCTTTTTTTCCTAATTGGTTACAAGGGCAATTGCTAGGCATGATAAATAAAAGATATGGTCTTCCAAGGCTGTGGCATAGGGGTTGTACGTCAAAGATTCGTTTATTGTGGGCAAAAATATGTGCCTTTCCCTGGGCTGGGGAAGTACGTACCCTGTTAACATTTGGGGATCCTGCCAAGGTCTCCGAGAGCCCTCGGTAGTGACTTCTGTAATGCTGCCTGATGGCCCTGCTGGGTGCTGCAGCCACCCAGGTGTGCTGAGAACTCCTCTCTGGTCTTAGGCCTTTTCCTTTGTGGATTTTGGAAAAACAGACTTTTTATTTCCCTTTCTGATCAGACCAGAGGCAGGAGTTAAGTGTGTCTTTGAGTGTGCCTGTTACATGTCTCACCAGTCCCTCGATGGAGGTTTCACTCCTGCCCAGGCAGGGTCTCCCCAGTGCATAACTCCATTGGGGGGCTTCTTCCCAATGCCTGACCAAAATGTTTATACTGCAGGTAAAACCTCTTCCCTCTTGTTGGGTGTATAAGAGAACTGGGAGCAGATTATCGTCTTTCTCTTTGCAGCGTCCTTTTTCATATACAAATGCTGTTCCCTTGTCTGTACCCTCTGTCTTCTCAGAACTTAAGCAATCTTATCTCTGTCCTTGTAAATCCTTTTTTCCAGAGTTGTGGTTATTATGGTCACTGTCCTCTGGACTCTCTCCATTCGGTCTGTGTTCATCTTGAGTTGCAGTGCTCTGGTGACATGATTCCTCCCGCCAAAGTCTTGCTGGAATGAGTGGAGACAAAGAATTTCCCAGTGTATAACGTGCAGGCAGTGCTCCTGTTTATGCATCTGACTGTGGTCAGACATGTCATTTTTGCAACAGCATGACCCTGTTGACTCATACTAAACTTGTGATCCTCCATAATCCTTAGGCTTTTTTTTTTTCCCCCAAAGAAGTGCTGCGTAATCTGTTGTCTTCCTTGCTGGATTGTAGCATCTTATAATTAATCCTTAATAAATGCCATCCCATTTTTACAGACAGTTTCTCCTCCAGTATCTTTAGATATGTATGTATGCTCCCTATGTAGTATCACCCCCAGATTTATTGAGTTGTCTGTTCCTTCATCTATGTTGTTCTTAGAAAACGACTGACTTCCAGCACACGTTTGATACCGTCTTCCATTCTGAGAGTGACCCATGGATACCTACACCCAATACACAGTCATTTTGTTAAGATTATGTTTTCCTAGTTTGCTTATGAAAATGTCCTTTGAGATACTCTCAGAAGTCTTTGCAGACAAAATACAGGACTTCTCCTGTTTTTTCCTCGGTTCAATGGATACATCTTTCCCCTTTGATTTTAAAAGGTTACTTGCATCTTGGACTGACTCGTTATCTGTACTTGATGTTCAAAACAGCATAGATGTACCTGTTTCGCCTTCACTGGGCAGGACGGAGCAGCAGAAGAGCAGCCAGCCTGCACCTGACTTGTTCCAGGCTCTTTACAGCTATTGCACCAATTATCCAAGCTAATGAAAACGGAGATTGTTGGAATCTTACTAACTACATAACTCACCCCAGCCAAACCTCAAACAGCTACAGGTGAGATGTATTCACAGGAGCAAAAGTAGCACTCACAAAAAATACAAAATAGCAAATCTTGGTTAACTGGTTTTCCTAGTGGAAGTTCAAACTGGATTTGCGTAATAAGAACACCCTAGGAAGATGTGCATGGAGACCCCTTGCAGTAACCATCCATATTTCTCTTCTGCATTTGTGTCTATTCTGTTTCATCTGTTGGATCTTCCAGAAGCAGTCTTAGCCTGAGGAAGTCTCTTTTCTATTGTTTTCAGGCCAGAATCTGGTCGCAGAAGCTGCTATCTTTACCACACATCATGTCCCTCCATCTTCAGTCTTGTATCAGATTGTCCTTGGAACAAGAGGCGAGCAAATGAGTGTGTCTTCCCATTTAATTACATATGTCAGTGATAACTCTTTTGAGAAGTCTCAGGCCACATGTTTCTGAGTAGGCTGCATCTCAGTCGGCATCCTGATCCCTGTCCTTCCTCCGCCTCTAAAATCTGAAAGCCAAACAAGAAGGTGTAAAGGAGGACATGGTGTGGGGGTGTAAAACCCCACTTTTTAATGCATAGAGTCCATCCAGAACCCCTCAGTAGTAACTCCTGTAGCTGTGCCTGTGTCAGTCGGAGGCCACTGTTCCCATCCTTGCCAAGTCTCTGTCGTCCACAAGACAAGACATCTGCAGTGCACTCGTCTAAAGCAGGGGGATGACAAGCATTGAAACAGATGTTGGCAAACAGAGCAGCAAAAGGCCTGTGCTAAGTGAACAGCCCATAGGGCCTGAGCTGTTTGATGGCTGATTACAGCGGGAGCCAACTGTTCGTTCAGAGCAGGCTGAGCCCAGGAGATCCCTCTGGTACGAGATGTGCTTTGCCAACATGTGGTGCTCCCTTTGTCACTGTACCTTTTCAGATGTACCTGGGGAAAACACAGGGAATGGGATCATCATTCAGAACCCCTTAGATGAGTAATACTCTTGCTTACCCAGGCTGAATTGATTCCTAGTTACAAGTCGAACCACTGGAAAGCATCAAGAGCGTGTCTCGGCATCCAACAGCCAGTAGCACTCATTAGTTTGAATGAAAAGCCTGTGTGCAGGCTTTGTCAAAGCTACAGAGAGTTTTATCATGATCAACATAAAACAATATTCTGTCTGAAACCTCTGCACCATATTGCCATATAAAAAGCAGCTAATGTCTAGTGATCCTTGGTATATGAAGCAATTCAGGTTTATCACAAGCTGACATATTATGCTTTGACAGTGAAGAATCCCTTTTGTACCTGATCTCATGTTTCCTAAGACCAGCTTTTCACCTTCTCTGATCTTGTCTTTAGAAGCTGATCCCCTCATGCTGGAGAGATAGAGCTAGTGTTAAATGAACTCACGAGACCTGGTAGTATTTACTTGTTAGTAATCTTGGGTGAGATACAAACTTGCCGAGTAAGGGAGTGGGACTGGCGTAGAGCTTGTTCAGTCCTGTGGACAGGAGGTGGATGGAAAACCGGCCCTTACCAGAGAAAAAAAATACCCCTTTCTGTTGTCCAGGGTGGTGGGCTGGGCCAGGCATCCAGCAGGCAGGACCAAGGTGTCTGCACAAAGCTACTGCAGCTTTTCAGGAAATCTCTGGCACGCTGTCCTGTAACGCAACACTGCTTTTCTTTTAGTGACACAGCAGCTACCAGCTGAGGGATTGATTATCTTTCTTGGAGAGGAATGCAATTTTCTTTTCCTCTCTAGCCCCTTGAAATCTCCCTGTTCAGGATCAGCAGAAGAAAGACTGAAGAAAAGGCTTGTAGTGCCACTGAGGTCCCATAAGGCCAGACACACACGTGACAGAATTGAAGCCAAGGGCTGTGCTGGAGGAAGCACTTGGACACACTGGGAATACACCCCAGGACCCTCTGTGTAGGCGTATCTGTAGATTTGTGCTGCACGCGTTTGAATGGTACTTGGCATGTTTCTGCCAGTGGTAACACCCCATGCAGCCAGCTGAGGTGGTGGTTCATTGTAGTCCTTTCTCGTTTGCATGCCTAAGTGTACCCTCCGTGGGGACACTGAGCATCCCAAATGCCAAGGACACAAGGGCTACCCCTTTCCCCAGCATTAAGAGATGGTCAGGGCCCATCCTTGGTGCTTCCCAGAGCAGGAACAGCTCCTGTGCTGGGGTACACCCAGGGCTGGCACCGATGGAGGGATCAGCAGCTCACCCTTCATGCTCGTGTGGCATTGCTTGTGCATCCAGAGATCCCACCATCCGCTGCTTCCTTAACTAAGGGGAAGAAGGATGGGGTTCTCCAGGCTGTCTGAGCTGCCTGCAGATGTGCTATCTGCTAATGAAAGATTGTTCAGCACAATCACATTTCCATCTTACCCTGGTAGAGGAAAGGAAGGGATATGTGCCTCTTCTATTCTGTTTTTCTCTGATTTTTTTCTTTGTGATAGTATGGACAAGTAGTAGGCGACAACTGTGGAAATCATTACTACATTGCCCTGGTCTTTATAGGGACTTGAACCATTTACCAAAAGGATTTTATGAAGGACTGGCTCCCATATGTCCAAGTGAAAATCACTGGACTGTTCTTGAACCTTCTTATATCATTTTTGTTTATGTACAAGGATGAAAGGAAGAAAGATCAAGGACACCTGGAGGGATGAAGGGAAGGAGAACTCCTCTGTGCCTGCCCTGCAGATCCCTCACCTGGCCAGCCTGTACTCAGCCACAGATGTACCACAAACTTTGCTGCCCAGCCAGAACAGCCAAGGGGTTTCCCTTCTGCCTCGAGAGCCGCTGCTGTCTGCAGAGGTGGGGAGCTGCACGGAGGGATTTTGTTTTCAGGAAATCTCTGCTGATACCAGAGTTTTGCAGGGGGCAGACAGTGCACACTCAGTTCCTATGTGGTGCATCCCATCCAGCTTTTTCTACTCCTTTTCCAGAGGAGCTTTGGTCTGCAGGTCTCTGCGTTCCCATCATCTGGAAGCGACACAGATATTGTGCAAGAGTTAATGTCTGATGAGATTTTGAGCTGAACATAGAAGTGAAGGGAAGCTAGGTGCATAAGGATGCTTTTGCCGCTCTAAAATGGATGTTCCCCTAAACAATGAGGAGTTTATTAGGTGTAAAAGACTTGTTATTATTTATTTAGAAGTGTGGTGTTCCCAGGCTTGTGCTTACCGTGGCTTTCTGTGACTTCAGGTTATTGTGCAGTGCTCGCTTTGTGCTCAGCCTGGTTTGGCTCTGCTCACATTTCCCCAGAACCCGTTGTTTTGGTTCTTTTTCCTGAATTTGTGCAGAGACATATCTGGGCAACCAGTGCCCACGGGACTCCCCACCAGAGCAGGGCCAGCACAAAACTCTGTGCGCATTCCTGGTCTCTGCTTCTCTGGGTGCCCACCACCCCTCAGGGCTTCAAACACCTTTCTTCTTCCTAAACTGCCGTAATTTAGGCAGCACATGTAGATTAAGAGGCCAGACTCAGTGTTCTCCATTTCCAAATTGAACTGTCCCTGCTGCAGAAGCTCTGTAGCCCTGGAGCAGCCAACTGAAGGCAGAGGGAAGATTGAGGGGTTTGGCCACTGCAAGTGCAGGTTGTCTTTGCTCACCTCTTTCTTTAGATGAAGCAATGGCACAAACGTTTCTAAGCCTCTAATGTAGTTATGTTCTTGGAGAAGAGTTTTCTGACCAGGTTCAAGCAGATGCAGTTGAAATAGGTCAGCGCTGTTACTTGCGTGAAAAGTGTTTATTCTGGGCCTTAAAATGAAAAATGTGATGAGATCATTATGCTGGAAAATATTAATAAATAATTGATCAATAGTAGGAAATAACTTTTTCTGTAAATAAATTCCAGTGTAATTAATAGGTCCATGTTTTCAGTGGCATGCATGCAAACGAAGCCGGGGATGCAATTAATGTGTTGGGGGCCTGAAGGACGTCTGCAGATAAGGGTTAAACAGTCTGTTGAAGCCGAACTCGTGAACCTGGTTAAACTGCAGGACTTGTTTGTTTCAATAAAACTTTTGTCTCCGCTGTGTACATATTTTATAGCATTCTACAAGAAACACTTAAAGTCAGGTTTTTAATATAATGTTGGTAGCAAAGTATGAAGGACAGAGGAAGTAACAGAGAAGGCAACTTGCTAATGCAAAAGCAGTGTACTGAAAGTCACTTTTATTTCTTATTTATAATCTACATGCACACTCTGGATAATAGATGACAACGCTCATTCAGTACTTTAACTTCAAAGCAGAGAGAAGGCATGGATGACAGAGCTGGGAGCTGGAACACAAAGGTACTAACAACAAGAGGAAAAATGCCTGTTTACTGGATTGCATTTGTTAGCACGCTGTCTTCAGATATTGTTCCCCCAGGAATAGTGAGAATATGTGCTGCACGAACAATGATTTAACATCTGAAAATGGTGCTTAAAGAGTTTTCTGTCTGGTAGTAATGTGATGAAGGCTTCTGAATGGAACCTGGGGACTTCATTTCTTCTATTTATCTATATGTCTCTCTGGTTTTAGTCAGCGGTAATTGCATATTTAACCCCTTAAATAGGTTTAACTCTCTCAGCACCAACTTTTTTCAAATTTTATTTCTGGTCTCACATCTGCTTTTGTTACAGTACAGCTGTGCTGCTCGCGCTCCTTGCCAAAAACCAGAAAGACAAAAGGGATTTTGGAGAAGCTGTGGCCAGGGAAGTGCATCGAGAATAATACCAAGCTCCACCTCTTTCTCCCTTTTCCTCCTCTCCCTTTTTTTAAGGAGAGCAGTAGATAATGGCATCCAAGAAAAGTGTTTTAATGGCATTCAGTACAGCTGGGAGCCTTATAGCAGAGAATGAAGGAGAAAGAGCTGTAATGAAGGGGAAAGTTGCAGATAGAGCAGTAAATCAACAGTATAAATTTGCTGCTTACTTCAGCACTCTACTTCTTTGCATCTTTCTCAATTAGCACTTCTTCTGGGGGGCTTGCTTAATAGCTTATGTGAAACAAATATTAACATAAATTGTTTAATTATATCAAAATCTTGAATTCCTCCAAGATGAAAAATTGTTTTTAGCTAGGAATACATCTGCAGTAAAATATCATCTAGTTAAAGTAAACGAGCTCTAAGGAAAGCCATAAGATTGTAGCTGAGCTACTTTTACAGTTTATTTTCATGGTATTTAAATTATGATACCAGTGGGTATTTTTAATTAGTGCCTCTTTAAAGTGTGCACTTGTCTACATAAGCCATTTTGGCAAATTTGACTCATTCATACAGTGGTTGCTGTAAAAGAGGCCAGCACAGCCTGCAGGAATTGGAATTAAAAGTTTCTGCAAGCTGTTGTCGACACGACCACATCTCATTAACTTAAAAAATGGAGATTATTTGCCTGAAAGCTTGATTTGACTAACAGTAATCAAATATTAGGCTCAGTGGAGAAGGAGGAGGAAAAACAGCTTCACTGTTGTGATCTATATCCTTAAGTGTTGTGTGGTTCACTTTAAATAGCTATGTCATATTTCTGTTTTGACAAACATAACAGGGGAAAAAATAATAAGACATATGGCTTTGTGAATAATCCCGGGTTAGTTTTATTTTTTGCAATCTCACATATTATTTACCAGGTTTACCAAGGGTAAATACAATTTCTCTAGTGATTCTGACATTAAGAAGAATTAATTATCTTGAATAGTTTCAAAGTTTTAAGTACTGGAAATTGCTTATATCTCATGATTATCAACTGTTAAATAGGCATGAACATAGAATTTGTATCCTAGAATCATTTAACTGTTTTAATAAAATATTATAAGTTAGGTTGCAAAATTTTGCATAAAATGAACCGAAATAGGGAACTGCCTTTCTGATCTTGTGAAGTCTTCAAAATAGCTTGTTATATTAAATAGCTGGGGGGAGGGAAGAAAATCTACCTATTGTGCACCAATTAAGGTATGGTTGTATGAAATTCAAAACTGCTTGTGCTTGGGAGAGTGGTAGGGCCAAAATTTGGCATGATGTGGTTGTGTGTTTTCCTGTGAAGCCAAGGACAATGTCATACCTAGATGGAAGCTGTGGCACACGCTATTAAAAAAAAAGTGTGCAGTTAAACAAAAGAAGATAAAGTCCTGTGCCTTTTTATGTCTTTGAACTGAGAACATGTGCTGCATTTTACTAAAGGAACATGAGCCTTGAATGTAAGTAACTGGTTTTTGCATTAGTTACTCCCTGGAGGTAGCAGAAAAATATCATGTCCCTGCATGAAATGCGAATGTGAAATCTACCAGAAAGAAATATTTATGACCATTTTATGCTTGATTAGACTTGGATGACATCTGTTAGAAGACAGGGACTGGACAAAGAGAGAGACGCTCGGGGGCAAATGTTAACAGAGTTGTTTAGATGATGCTGGGGCAGGAGCGTCCATTTACTGCCAGGCAAAACATAGGAATTGTGTTAGCGAGAGTGCGGCTGACAGGAATTCGCTGTGATGGAGCCGCTGCAAACTGACGGGCTCAAATAGGAAAATGCAGCTGTTGATATTCGCCGCGCTGCCACGATTTATGGGCAGGTATCGCGGCTAAACACAGATACTGTAACTTCCAGGGAGCAGATGCATTAACAAAGTTATATAAATGTGAGTCAGCTATAAAAAAGCGACATGCTCACTTTTTCAAGTTGTTATTCCGCCAGGCTGCACAGAGACTTGGAAGGACTTTCAAAAAAAAGGCCAAAAAAAAGCGCTGGATTTTATTTTCCTTTTATTTTTTCTCGAAGGCTGCAGAGCACAGGGCTCTGAAGCAATCAACCTGGTTGTTTACTTTCCCCTCCCTGCTTTATCGCTGCTGCTTTTCCCCGAACCGGCCGGGATCCTGCTCTTTGCTGAATGAAACATTCCTTGGCTGCATCTGCCTTTGCAGGGACAGAGGGACAGGCAGCGGGACAGACAGACAGGCCGGCCTCCCCTCGGCTGTAAATCTTTAACCCCAAACTTTGACAATTAATCAATTCCCAGCCTTTCAGTGTTTTTCATGTTAAACTGTTGTTTACCAACTCTGCAGAAGGGGGTTTTATGGCTGGAGGTACAAACACTCACTTCGCTCTGGGTCTTTTCCCAGCTTTCTTTTCCTGTAAATTTTCTCTGTCTGGAATGCTTATGGGAAATGTTATTTTGTTTTTGTTTGCAACAGCTCTGTTGTTTTGATTTTGTCTGAGTGGTATGGAAAACAGTACGTCACTTGGAGTGGGTGTTTTGTCTATTGGCCATTTGGCTATTGCACATATATTTCTCATACTTACTACATGATGACAAGGGAACCCAAATGGCATAATTTTCCAGTTGAATTTTGCTTTCCAGTTTAATAATAGTGAAAGGAAAACAAAGTTAATAGATTTAGCAGTTTTGATACTGCTCACATGCTGATAGATGCCTTTGGATTTTTTTCCCTGTGGTTAAGGGTCTATTTAGACAAAGGTCAGATTAATGCATGTATCAGTTTCTATAATAAACTGCATAAGGATTATCTTACACATTTTGCATACAGTTGTGAAAAACTGTAATTTAAGTACCCAAGCCCATAAAAGGGTAAAAAACAACTTCAGTATCATCAATATGATTAGTCTAGGGTACTTTTTACTCTGATTTTTTAGGCAGTCCATAACAGAAGTATCAGTAGATGCCTTTGAATTGAAAAATGATCTGAAATAAATTTTGCACTTGAAAAGAAAACACGGCATTCTCCATATAACTGTTTAGCTGAAGAGATCTGAATGTAAGATACACTGATTCTGGTATGGTATTTACCATGCTGGGGAGAGAATATCAAAACACCACAGAATGCAGCTTTAAGACCAGGTATTTTTTATGTATAGTACAGAAATATAAAATGGAAAGTATGATTAATTTTTCAGTTTCTCTCTGCAGATATTTAATAATTGTGCCCATGGACTGCCAAAGGCTCCCATTAAAGATTTAAAATGCAAAGAAAGGTAGAATCAAAAAGATAGTATTTTGGATTAAATAATGTAAAATATCTGTAGGGCAGTAGCAAAGTGAAAAGCTATTGGCAAAATAAAAGCATGGTGGCAACTCTTCTTGAGACAGACTTAAACATTTACACATTGACGTGCATCTTTTTGTAGGTGGGATTTAAATAAAGAATAAAAACACTTAAAGGTTGCTTAAGCCAGCTGTGATTTTAAAATACATTTTTAGGCTTTCAGGTTTCGATATCCTTGTTCACAACACAGTGATGAAAAATACAGTATGTCATCCCATGTTATAAAAATCTCCATAAATACAGTGTCAGGGTCTGTGGTCTGTTGTCCAGCATTTAAGCGTTTAATATATTAGCAAACTCCATGGCATAATGTTTCTTTCATTAAGTACCAACAGATCCAAGGTGGCCAGAAAGCATTTTGCAACAGCTGCTGGGGAATAGGTGATTTTTCTTAGCCTCAGAAAAAGGGATGCTGCAGCCATAGTATATAGAGGCTGTCAGAAAGGTCCAGCTGGACTTTTCCTCCCTTTTCTGTACTGTCTTTATCACTTTGCTCAGTTCCACATAATAACATCTTCATCTGAGATTGCTGTGGCACAGGGGAACTGCATTTGTTGATCAAATTTGGCTGGATAACACTGTGATCTCGTATCCTGAAGTGCGGAGATGTGCCTGGAATACGTAAGCATAAAGCTGGCCCCTTGATTGATTGATTCTGCCTGTCACAGAACAAGATAACTGGATCAGTAAATACCCTGTGCACTTCAACTTCATCTACACAATCAAAAGTGAGGGCATCATGGGGCTGAAAAACACCGAGGCATGATGGGAATATCTACATTTCAGAATGATAGCCAGGAACTTGTGAAAACCGAGGAAGAAAAGAAAAACTCTTTATTTTTTTTTTCCTTGTGCGTTTGTACATGAACAGCAGTGAAAAGCACATTAATTTCTGTGTGTTTGCGGTGCGTCTGTCTCTCCGTGAATTTATTTCAGCTTCACGTCGGTGTAACGCTGCTGCTGGTGTTGCTAAGCCAGCATAAGGCAGGAGTAAAACAGATGAATTAGACTCCGGATATTTCAAGGAAAACATGTTATTTGGAGTCTCTTGTATGAAGGTGGCATTTTATCAGATAAACCATAATTAAGTTATGCCACTAGCTGAGGCTGTTTGCTACTTCGGCAACTCCTAGAACTGTTCTGCTGAATATCCCGAATTCATGCTGCAGGAGCCGGCTTCATCTTGGGAATTTAAATTGAATCTTAAATGAGAATTAAGAGTGTAAGTGACACACACACACGCAAAAAGGCTAAAGATGGCAGGTGGCAACATTTAAATGAGAAGGCCACACTTCGATCCAGAAATTGGAATAGGAGCAAAGCAGGCAGGTTTCTCAGGGTTGCGCTCTGTTGTTCAAGGAGTGCTTTTGGGCTAGAAAAAGCTGCCAGAACACAGTTTCAAGATATTCTGAAGATTGGTGCTCCCCTTTAAAATTGTATGTGTGTGCATGTTTTATCATTGCTGATAAAACTAGTTCATCCATCTCTCTCCAGCCTACCTTGCGGTTTCTCCTTGCATCTCACTCCCGCGGTGCCTGGTGCTTTGTCTGAACAAGGTGAGGGGACGCAGCGAGGAGGTGACGCCTGCCCAGGCCACCTGCACTGCGGCTTCAGCAATGGCGAGATGTGGTTACCTGCCCTGTCTCCTTCTCAAAGTGATGCTTTGGAAGCATGAGGTGTTAAAGCCATAATGATCATTTGCCAGGCAAAACCTGTGTGATCCTGGAGCTGAGCGTCTCCTCCACGAACGGGAACCGCTGCGTAACTGGGCAAGGCAACAGCAGCACCAAGCGAATCTGTAGGCTCAAGGCTGCAGGATTAGGCAATCCTGGGAGCAGTTCATTACAGTGCTTTTAGCAATTTTCACAATGTATTATGAGAATTGTGCGTAGCATTTAATCTGGCATTTTTATTTAGTGCTTCATTTGCCTAAGGTACACATCAGCACAACTTTCTGTAGAGAATCTATAGGGTTTATTCAGGCCCCTCAGAAGGTGTGGGGAGCTGGAGAGACCAGGAGCCTTTTGTGGTGAGGAAGAGCTGCTCGCTCAGAGGAGCGTGCTCGGGCTCTGCCATGCCATTGCAGAAACCAAAAATGCTTAAGCGGAAAATACTGCCTGTTCACTTGTAAAGTTTATGGATTCTGCATCCAAGACCATTCATCTCTGGCTATGGTTTCAATATATGTATCAAAGTACCATATTAAAAGGGTAAGATAGTTGACTGTGGGCTCTCTAAACTGTAATCATGTCTCTGTGGACTTTCTGACATCCCATATCTTGGGGAAGGTTGCAGATTGTATAATCGGGTACTTTGTGTCTGTTTCCTTTCCTTATCTGCATGGTGACAAAAGCTGACTGCTCGTTGCTGAATATGAAGTTTACAGTCCTCTTGGTGTAGCTTTCAGAGCTTGCTTGGGCTACCATTGATGTTACTAGCATGGTTTGCTGAGTGTTTTGGATAAACAATATAAGGAAAATTTGATAAATGGTGTGAGTGACCTTTTCCAACGTGGACTTGTACTTCGTTTTCCAATATTTCCTCAGGACAATCTGTATTTTTTCATCTAGCACCTACTTTTTCATGGAGAGGGCACTCTTTCTTCTGGAGTTGATGTGACTCAGTAGACATGGAAAAATGTTTTGCGGCCGTGCATCAAAATTGCGGTGCTGCCAGAGCCCGCGCCTGGCCGGCCTCGCTTGGAGGGGGGGTTTGAGGTTGTCTCCTAAGGATTACAGCACTTGACCGTTCTTCTTCTGGTGGATTCCAGCTTTGAACAATTCCTTTCTAGGAATGAATTGGACATGGGCGAGTTACAGTAGTCATGTCTTTGTCAGGCTGCACATCTACAGTGCTTTCTGATGAGATGCCCAGAGACCCTGGGCACAGTTTTGCAGGATAATGGCCACAGCTGCCATAATATGCTCATAATATCATATTTGTCTGCGAGGGAGCTGCTGGAGAGGCGGCCGGGGCCGGGAGCTCCCTGCGCGAGCTGACATTGAGCAGCACAGCGGGTGCTCGCCAGATGAACCGAGGTGCCTGAGAGCCTGAGCTCCCCATGGAACCGTGAGCAGGAGCTGAAAGCTGTAAGGGAAGTTCTGTTCTTTACCAGCAGTAAGAAATAGGAGAGAGAAGAGTCATTTTCTTATCCAGCAGCTGCAGTTGTAGGGAGGGGATGAGAAATGTCCTCCTCTGTGCTTTTCCTTGGGGGAATCGGAAGAGATATGGAAGGTCAAATGCGTACCTATAGGGTGTGATGACCAGAAAGTGGTGTAAGGACGTTGCTTCAGGCTGTGGTGTATCAGACCAGGGAGATGTAGTGTCGCGAGACACGTCACAATACAGAGAACTGTGCAATATGCAGCCCTTGATGGCTCTTCACATTCTTTACGTTGCAGTCATGTTCTCTGGTTCATGACGTTGGTGGAATGGACTCATTAAACTATGAAATGTGTTGGTGCAGAAATTAGCTTGAGCAAATAGACAGCAGGCTGTAGACCGTTGCCTTCTTTCTCAAAAATATAGCAAAACTCAAGGGGAGCTTTGAGCGAGTCCAACCGTTTAATAATCTATGTGTTAAGTATTCATGAAAGATACAAAAAATGATATCTGCCGAGCAGTGCGGCTTCAGACAGAGTTTTGTGTAGAAAATATATGGCAAGTGTTTATTTTTAAATGTTGAGCGCTGCTATTAGGTATTTATGATATTGGAAACACAACAGAAGGCTAAACGCAATCTGTAATACACCACAACAACCAAAGGTTGGCTCAGACTAGCCCAGAACCACAACTTAAGGAGGGTTTTTTACTCAGTGTTAAATGCTGGAAGCCATCTCACATTGCTTCTCAGGGATCAGAAGCTTTGTGACAGTGGTCACCAGCACACAGGTAGTGCTGAGGATGCAGAAGCAGTGAGTGTAGGAGTTACAGGTGGCCAGGATGCTTTCAAATAAAGTTAAGTCTCCTGGGGATCAAGGACCTTCTTTTTTTGTTTCATGTGCCTTCATCCTCATTCTTCTCTCTTTTCCCTGCTCCTTCAGCTGGGTGGGGTGAGAAGAGCAACTTTTGGGCAGCGTTTGCAGGTTCTTTTTATGAAACACCAATGTGAGAAAACTCCCAGATGTGACACAGGGATGGAAGGGGCAGGTTCATGGCTCTGAGGGTGATTCTGAACCCCTCCACCGTGGGCCGTGTTTTCTTTGGCAGGAGCATTTGACAAGGCTGACATATTTATGTACAGAACTAGTATTTAGCTTGGAATTTTACACATATGAATGATGAACTAAACAGAACTCATTTATTTTTTTCTTTCCCTCTGAAGCTTTTATTTTTCTTCTTTTTTTTTTTTTTTCTGAAATGTGAGGTTACATATTGCAGACAAGTCTCAGCATATCCACCCCATGCTTGACCACCAGAATTAATAACTAGCCACATTCCTTGATGATTCTGTAGGGATTGGAAGCTAGGCAGCCGAGTTTGCTATGCAAGAGAGTTAATAAAAATTTTCATTGCTGGAGGAAAGCTTATATACAGTAGTCTGTTTGTCCTGTATTTCAACCACCTGAGTCAGAGCCAAAAAAGCAATTGTCTACTACATATTTCAAACAGATGCTGAGGGGTAAAAGGAGTGACTAGAATTCACAGCAATAAAATCCTGGCTCTTTAAGTTCCCTTGAAGGAAGTGAACCTATAAAATTTTTGCTGCTGACTTGTTTGTCCAGTTCTTTGAAGTATTTAACATTAATTTAGTCTGCAAATCATTGCCACCTCAATTTCTCATTGAAGTATCGAAGCCTGCTAAACACATAACCTTGGAGTGCACAAAAAAAAAGTGATTCCTTTAGCAGATATATTCATTTAGCAGTTATCCAGTTGAAAACTTCTTACTGATGCTGGTGGTAGGGTATGCTGTAGGTATTTGGAAAGGAAAACTTTTCGAACAGGTTTGTCTTTTTATGACTATTAATTTCACTTGCAGTAGGTAGGTGTATTTAAGTGGTGGTCTTCCACCCGTTTCCTCACTGCCACTCTTTTCTGTTAATAACACCCATTGCTGTTCGGTGTTGGAAACCAAGGCGGGGGGCCAGGACGTTGTGTTTGAGCAATGGACTGTGCACAAACGGTTCGAGGTTGGAGCCGTGCAGGGGTCGATGTGCCCGTCCCGTGCTCAAGGCAAGGGCAGGAGGTGCGGGCTGCTCAGCACCGTTGGTGCTGCAGAGGCTTTGTAGCCTTTTGGGCTGTGCACAAAATGAAAATCGAAACAACCCGGTGATAATCCCGCCGATTATGCCACTCCGTGAAGATGGAGTGTTTCCCCCATCTCACATACTCTGTCTGCCAAGTGGTCTTCAGGGTCAGGCCGCCAAGATGTCCAGAAGGGTCATTCTTGTTGCCTTTTTTGCAAGAAAAACTCAGATTAGTCAGTAAATGGTGGATGCCCTGGCAAATGACTGAGGTTAGTTTTTGCTATGGGATCCTGATCACCCCCCTGCCTTTTCATTACATTTTGACTTCTTCCATCACAATTTATGTTTCTCTCTTCTCCTGAACCTTGTGCCGTGGTTGATACAGAGAACACCCCTTGCCCCACCATGTGGGCTCCAGCAGAGCCATGTCCTGTCCTGGTCCTGCCCATAGCTGTGCTGCTGGGACCCGGCGGTGGCACGAGCAGAGGACATCAGCCGTGAGGGGCAGTTTAAAATATGCCATCATGCTGAAGTTGGAAAAAAATATCAACGCAGAGGGTGTCAGTTGAAAACCCGCAGGCTGGGAAAGCTACTGTACTGTAGTGGGAGTGCAGCAGCCTCAAGGCCCTTTAAATGATTAGTGACACACTGGAGATATGTTAAATTAGCTTTTTTAATTGGTTTTTGAATGTTACCTCTTAAAAGACCGTTCTTTGGAAAAAGCCAAGAGAATCCTTATCTTTGAGTTAAATATAAACTTGAGATGCAAAACGTGGATGTGGCTCTGGACCTGAACTTCTCCAAAGTCTGTGGAGTATTTTGAGTGGGGGTGTTGGTGTGAGACGTGTCTCTCCGCACATGATGGTTTGGAGGACGTGTGTGCGTGTGAACCTGCAGCACAGCAGCCACGCTCCCACCGGCGGGATGCTGGTGTTTTGGCACGCTTCCCCGCCAAACAGGGACATAGAGAAATGTTTCCCTAGAAGTGTCTTAATGGTTGTTTAAAGATTAAAAAGAACATTCTTTTCGTTTGTTTTCAGCACCAAAAATTGATTACGCAGATTTACCAGTTTTTAAATCCACTGATTATATTGAAGAGAGGACCAGAAAATGTTTGAGCTTAGTTATGCTCTGTTGCCCCATCTATAAAATCCAGGTGGTGGGAAAGAGGCTTTTTAATTTCTTTGAAGGACTTTAAGATCGTTTCAGAGGGCCTGTGTGTTGCTAGTAGTTTGCAAGGGAACTTGGGGCACAGGCTTAATGAAGGATTGAGCCTCTGGTGAAACACTTAGTTTAATTCAAACGCTTCTGGTTAAAACCTTTCTCTCCAGCCTGCCTGGTCCCATATTTTACATTCACTCCCAGCATGGATTTCCTTTGCTCAAGGTCCCATAGGTAAGCCACAAAAGCAAAATATACTACAGGGCCTCATAGCAAAACTGAGAGTGCAAAATTCTAACTGTCCAGCTTAAGTTTTTCATGGCCATAGCACAATAGCCAAGATTGTGTTCTGGATACAAAAGTGGCGGCTGGGATGACCCCATTAGCATCTGCACAGGCAACTTTGCCCCCTCCGTGGGCTGCAGTTTGGGCTGGGACTGAGCTGTGCCCGTTCACGTGTCTCCTGCCTTGGCCTGAGATGATCGCGGTGACGAGTTCGCACCAAGAGGTAAGAGCTGCTGTCGCCCATAGAGCCGCGTTTTGTGTCTGCCTGCTGGGGACCAGCTGCAGGCGGATGAAACCGATAGGGATAATGGTATGCTGAATGGGAAAAGAGGATTTTTGAACCTGAAAAGGGCTGTTTGTGTATCATAAACCCCTTTTCAATGTCGTAAACCCTTTGAAAGCAGCCCCTCTGCCTCCTCTTTGCAGCACCAAGCGTCCAAGTTAGCTCTGCGGTAAGAGCAGCAGCTCAATGTGGGTTTTGTAGCACTCGGGGGGAATAGGGAAAATTTTGAAAAAAATCCCAATTGGCTAACAAATTTCAGCATATTTTCAATTGTATGCTAACTCGTAAGCAGCAGGCTGGCATCTTCAGAGTGTTGAAAAATGCTGTGAATTGGTAATTATGAATTACAGCAGGAGATCAGTTCAGCTCAGTGTTTCCAAAGCCTCAGAGATCAAAAGGTGCCAGTGAACAAGATAAAGTATGGAGTGGCAGTGAGTATGCCAGGATGCCTGAAACTTAGTTTCACTGTCTAGTTTGGGGGAAAAATTGCCATTGCTGAATTTTCTAGAGGGGGGGGAAAAAGTAGAACGTGGATAACATTACTGTTGAGGCATAGACTATTTCCAGGAAAACTAACGAAGATGTGAAACAATTGCTGAGGTGCTTTTAGATTTTTATATTTTTGTCTGATTTATCTTAGCTTACCTGATAGAGCAGTAACTAAATGAAGAAAAGCAGTATGAAGAAGCAAGTGGGCAGGATGAAGTATGGCTTGTCCTTTCGTAATTTTCCACTAAACGCAGAGCGATACAACCATATACATTTTTTAAGCTGCGAAAGAGTGTATTTCCCTTTTTTGTACTCTCTTCAGCTGTCATTTCCAGGAAATAGCACTGTCAGACAATATATATGTGTGTCACGCTTCAGCCCCATGCGGGGGGGTCAGCACACCCCCGGTTCACGGCTGCCATGCCCCAAGCGAGACGGGACCCCTGTGTTTGCGGTTGACCTCGTGGGTGCTGTGTTTGGGGTTGGGGTTGGGATTGTCTCCCAGGTGAGAAGCTCCCAGGCCTTTGAGAGCATTGCTAGATAAGGATTGAGATTTTGAAGCAGTGGAAATCAAGGAAAGCAAAGCATTTGTGAGCATGTGTGGTGCCCAGGCATCACCTCCAGCTGCTCAGGGGGTCCCAGGAAGAGTGAAGTTAATCAGTAGTAGAAGTGGTCTGATATTAAGACGGCAAAAACTTCCTTTGCTTTGCCAAGCTCTTACCCAAGGAGGAGGAACAGTCTTAGCTGGAGGGCAGCTCGTCTGTCTGGGGTGTATCTAGCAAAAACTGAAGATACTTTTCACCACTTTCAAAATCCTTTCACCAGTTCCCCAGCTTATTGGCAAAATAAGGCTTGGTGGCAGATTCCTTACAACTCTGTTCCCCTTCTGCATCAATTATGTGTCTTTGTGAGGCAGAGCTTTGAGTCAGCTCTCCTTCAGTTTTCTCTTCTGGTTGCTCCCAAGGGAGGGTGTCTCTTGGTAATAGGAGCTACATCAGTTCAGAGAAGAATACAGTTTTGTTCCCTTCTCAAATGACATATGACTATCAGGCATCTCATGAGTTCTCTGAGTGGGCACATGAATTGAACCTTTTAGGAGTCTCGGTGATTAATGGCCTGATGGGTAGGAAGCAGACACTCGTTACAGGTCTCAGGGATCTGCCTGGTGGAATTAAATAGCTGCCATGTTAGCGATGCCCTTTTACCCTTCTGAGCTCTCCTGTGAACATCAACTAGTGCGGCATGAAAAAGGAAACTAAGTTCACCACAGGGTGGGTTAGGGGATATTTTACTTTTGTTTTTGTTGCCGGTGTGGTGCTACGTGGGGTTTTTTTACCATGCGGGCACAAGAGATGTTTTAACTAGCCCTGGTAAGGTTGTTCCTTGCAACGTTATGAAGGATCGTGGACACTTTGGCGTGGCTGCGGTCTGTGTGTCTCAACCTGGCTTCTGAGGAGAAGTCTGTAACACTGCCGGTGTCTGCGGATCCCGGTGCCAGTGTCAAGTGGGGATTTTTTCCTAATATGGACAGTAGCCCACAAGGAACTGGATGAAGTCCATCAAACTAACATTGCCAGCAGCTAGTAGAAAGTTTGGCTGTACTCTGCTTGGACCAGCCCTGAGTTAGAGACCAGAAGGTAAAAGGCTTTTTTTGCTCCATTACTTGATGTCATGTGGCCAAGGGTAATGTATTAAAAGCACATACCCAGGGATGCTGACAGGACGTGATGCCTGTTCACCAGCTCCCTGTGCAAATAGCTGTACAGTCATGGCTTTTGCAAGATGAAGCATTCTTGCTTTGTTTTGTTATGTTTTCCCCCAAAGCAAGCTCAGAGCGGGACCAGAGCAGGTGCTGCCATGCTTCTTCAGACCCATCCCCTTTCTAATTTTTTGGGACATATGCCCTCCTTTACCTTCTGGCCCAATACTGATACAGTGCAAGCGTTTACACTCACAAAACTTCCACTTGTTCTAGTGTTGACAGTGTGAAATTTATGTATATAAATTTTTATCTGAGTACTCACTGTAACCCATGCTTTGAACTGGCAGTGACAGCTAATTCCTGGTTAGCAGTAAGTGCTAGGTTTGTTTCTAAGGAAATTATCGTGAAGCAAGGGGGAGATTTGCTGGTTTGTGGGGTTTTTTTTAAGTCTTGCTGTTCTGTATTAGACATAGACTGTTTTTAAACATCAGCATGTGTTCTTCTGCTTTGATGTTTTCAGGAAGAGGATTCTGCCTCCCACTTTAACAAAAGTCCCATGTTCCTCTTATGTTGTTTTATGTTGCTAATGATGTTGCTTACTCAAATAAATACGTATGTGCGTGCACATCTAAAATGCAGCATTCCCCTTCAACGCACCACTGAAACATAACAGAACTGATCTTCTCTAGTGATCTCATGTTTTGAAATGAAAATGGGTTCTCCTTATCTTCTCATAGCCCCTTTGATCCTTTGCCTGTGGGTGTATGGTGACAGAGGATGGGGAAGCCTCAGCTTTGCGTGGCATCATTAGCCCAGAGCATCAGCAGCATCCCGGTGAGGAACGGCCGTGCCCCCCGTACACTGGGAGAGCGACCGGCTTCCCCGCACGCACCCCTGCGCCAGGCGAGATGCTCCCCTGGACGGGCCCTGTGCACACGCTGGACATTTCTCCGATGATTTTCCCAGGGACCTTTACGGTGTCTTGGCAGTGGGAACACCCCTGATCTTGTCCTTCCTCCAGGTCGCACACAGCTCCAAGGACTGAACTTGGAGATGAGAGCTGGGTTCACCTGTGCAACCGGCCTGTACCTGGGCTGGGAGTTTGCATGGTTTTGGTTTTCCCGGCTGTTCATTCAGTCAAGGTGTGTCGTTTGTAGCTGGTTGCAAGTGGTGTACTGAATAGTCTGAACCTTTCTGGCAGGGCTCTGCGTGCAAGTACTGTCAAAACTGCTCTCAGTGATGAGTCAGTTACTTATTTTCTCTCTTATATATTTTTTTTAAAATGACGAGTATGCAGCTAGTGTACCCATTAGAGTGTGCGGAGGGATGGCATAGAAATGAGGATACACATGTGTATGGATCAGATGCTGAAGAGCAGCGTTCTTGTTATAAATATAGCTCGGCTGTGTTCCGTCTTACATTTCAATTTTATAATCTGTTCCAGAAGATTGGGACAAAAATACTGTAGTGTAAGAGAGCATTACTTTCTGGGTTCTTCAAATAATAATTCTTAGTAAAGAAACTAGTAAATAAGCCTTTAAAGATGGGCAAGATGACATCTTCCCTAGTTCTAGGAATTTGACTTGGAGTATAGATTTATGAAAGGTAAAATAAAGGACAAGTAGAAACAGGAGCAGAACTGTATGTTTGTTTTATTTATTTTTTTTTTTCCAGTTTATTGCTAAAATGTATGAATTGTCCTTTTTTGTTTGTTTTATTGGCGTGATTTTAGATGATCTATCTTTCCATGTATACTTTTTAGACCTGGTGGGCCCACTGTGATTAAATGTTTGCTTTGAATACATGTCCAGCGTGTTAACTTTTCACAGCGGAGAGTTGTTAAATTCATTTTTATACAAGAGAATGGGGAAAAAAAAGGATAGTGGGGGGGAAGAAGAGATTGTTAAATGTATGGAAACCCTTACTGGCTGAATTATATAACTGAATTCATTCAACATGCTCGGTGTATCTTGTTCTCTTTTCAGTATTGCCGCTCTGTTCATCACCCCTTTTAGTGCTTTAGGCATATGGCATGCAGTACATCCAGGGAAGTGTCAACAATATGGCATATGTTATACATACTGATCTTGATACACCGTAGAAAATAATGGGCCTAACTTTAAAAGGCACGATGCTAAGAATAGAGCGTGCTGCAACATGTAGACAGTGAATCCGCCATGAATGTCATGTTTGAAGACAAAAAGAGCTGTATTTTTCGTGACTTTTGTGGCTTGGTTTGTAATTCTGGCATTACTGCAAATTAAAAATATTATGGTCAGATGTATACAGGCTGGATCTTCACCCACCTGATGCTGGTACCCCGGACCCTGTGGAGACTTGGGGGTCAGCACAGAGTCGGTGGGTGGGCAGGGGAGGAAGGAGAGGTGGGACCTGCCCACCCGCTGCTCAGGTCCCCAGGGCCACCCATGTGAGCCAGGGTGGGGACAGGCAGGGACATGTGCCACCAACACCCATCCAAGGGAAGAGAGACAGGGACAGAGGGTGTCCCGGTGCCTTTCCAGGAGTCACTAGAGAGTCACACAAGCTCATCACTCACCACTGAAAATCAGTCTGTGCGAGCAGGTCACTGTGCTCACGTTAAAACCACAGCGGTGGAAATGAGTCTTTCCAAAGACCTGCCCGTTAGGGCCTGGCTGCGAGATCAGGGCTCTCATCTGGACTCGGGAGAGTAAAATGAAGATGAAAGTCTCTATTTCTCATTTCTGGATCCTGGACTTAGCTCCCCATTTTGCAGTGAACCTTTTGTCCCAGGAACGCTCATTTTTATATTAAAAAAAAATTTAAACAGAGGGTCCTTTGAAACACTCAGCCTGAAAATTGTTCCAGGGAGTTTCACCTTTAAAATAAATGATTCATAGCTCAGATAGGTGTTTGTGCATGTCACTGTTGCTGTTTATTGTGCTGCATTGGCCTGGCTCGAAGCTGTAACATCTGAAGTGCAGAGAAGCAGTGACTGGGGAAAGAAATATCTTCTTTCCAACAAAGACCAAATATTTGTCTGTTATCTCTATGGCCGTTTTAGCGATTCTTGATATTCTCAGAACTGCACAGATCGCCACACAGATAAAATAGAACAACAAAATATTTATTTTTAATCTTTGTTGAACGCTGAACGTTTTGTGCATGTTTATGAGGGTTAAACATTAATAGCAGATGTTGTTAATGAATAGAAGGTTTGAGCCAGCTTCTGAGACCTTTTAGTTAGTACATGAATTTTCTGGTTGATGACAATACTTGTAACATGCCTAATTATGAAGTAGTGTTCTAATCAAGCCTTGAATAACTGAAGAATTTCCCCTCCTCTTTTGCGGTTATTTCAGTGGCACACACACAGATCGCTTCAGTGCCTGTGCTTATTCTTAGTGATTTTTTTCTTTTCTTAGAACGTTTATTGAGGTTTTTCCCCCAAGAAGCACATTGATTTACGCTGAGCGTGGGCGCAGGAACGGGCTCGCGCAGGCGGCTCCGCCGCGTCCCCTCCGTCCCGTCCCCACCAGCCGCTGAACTGGTGCCAGCCCCTGAACTTGTTGTCCCAGTTTGTCACGCTCCCAGGTGAAGTACGTGAAAGTGATTATAGGTAATAAATATCTTTTTTTTTAACTTATTGCAGAGGCAGTTTTTCCCCTGTTAATGAGGGTAATTTGACTTGGTTGAAGGATTGCAGTTCTTAAGAATTAATGCAGCAATCCAATTCAAAGATTTAAAGAGATCTAAGATTTTTCACAGGTCGTGTGCTAGTGAATGTGCTCCTATCACATAGCAGCTAATGGACTTGAACAACAGTCTGTCATTTACTGTTACCTCAGTGTATAGCAGCTTTGCCCTTGATAGCAAGTATACTTTCCCAGCAGTGCAGGTTATTTAGGAGTGCGGTATATTTGTAACACTTTTAAGAGACACTATCCTATTTCTACCAGCCCTAATTACTGGATAAAGCGAGGTTACCTTTCTGACTTTTTAATTATGTGTTTGGATGCTAATCTGTGTGAGCCCGAAGTATTTTACGCTCTAATAGTTGACTCATTTTTTTTGTCTCTATATATACACATATATAAAATAATTTTTGTATTGCGTTGTTACTGTATCAATGCACAAAGGTTAATTACATAAATATGAAAGTGTTAGGCACTAGTCTTCATAAGGTCCCATTATTTTTAGGGATGCATTATTACCTTTTAACAGTGTTTTGTAATGACTTATTTGTAAATGCTGCTGGAAATGCTCTAATTTCTTGATCCAATTATGTTCCTGGATATTAAAAATCCTATTTTAAGGTAATTAGAAGGATTCTCCTCTGTTTAAATGTGTGTTCTCTAGACAGTGTCACTCTATACTCTGCACACAAGAACCTTTGTTCCTTAATTAGAAAGAGGACTAGAGCTCATTAATTGTGGGTACAAAGTGATGTCTGCTCAAATGGAGAAGCAATAATACAGTTTAAATAAGGATTGATCCTACATTTTAAGTCTTATACTATTTCATACCAATAGTGATAAATAAGCAACTTATAATGCAGGTTCCAAAGCATTGTGTTAGGATTTTTATTGAAAGATCTCTTTTTGCAAGGATAAACCTCTGTCATGCACAATAAATAAAGGATGGATGATACATACAGAGCGTCTGCTCTTTAGAAAAGTCAGCGTTTGTCAACAGTCACACCATAGTGATAGCTGAGATACTGGAGTTAACTCCACCCCATACTTTAGAAAATGAAATAATTGTGGTAGGTGTGCTGTCAAAAGCAGTTTGCATCTTGGCCTTACAGAGCTATTATTGCGATGAGAAGAATGTTTTAATTACGGCTCGCAAACAGGATGTTTGAGTATTTTGCAGGGTGTTATTCTGGAGGATGGAGACAAGTGTACTTTGTCCTCTGAATTTTACCATCACGCTGCCATCCCCTTGGGTGAAGAAGGACACAGCTTGGGAAGATAAACCCAAGACCCTTTACCAAAAGGCTGGTGTTTGTGCGATGGGCACAGAGCAGGGGCTGGTCTGAGATGCACAGCACGCGTCACCCAAAGGCAGGGCGAGCTCCCAGCTCCCAAAAATCAGCTGCCAGGGCGGGATGCCCAGACAGTGTCTGTGTGGGCTTGGAGTTTGGGTCTCTTGCCATCTGAAGCCTTCCGAAAGTCACAGCTGGGGAGGGCACCTTGTGGGGATGTGCGTGGAGGGCGATGCCCCTGGGGCCGCCCAGCCCATGTCTCCGGCTCCACCACCATCCCCGCGGCGCCCGCTCCTCTGCTCGCTCCCCTTGGCCTCACAGGCTTGAGAAAAAGTCAGTCTGATTTTTCCAGCTCTGATGGAAACCCGCTTTAACACGGCAAAGCGTTTCCTGCATGAAGAATAGGAAAGTTGCACGATGGAGTCATTTCGCTTGTTTTTCCTGCTTGTTTTTCCTTTTCACGAATCAAAACGGTGCACGCTGGAACAGGGTATATATTTCACTCAAGACGTATCGACGCTGAAAGAACCCCAGAAAATGGGGATGTTCTTGGTGTCCTTCTCTGCTGTATTCCTCTTGGTGGGAAAGAAAAATAGTTTTTAAAAGATAAAAAACCTGTTCTTCAATTGACTATGCAAAAATCTTATTGCGGTATTTATTCCAAACCTGCACACATAATGTTCAGTCAAGGAGAAAACAGCAAAAAACAGTTGTTGATGGACTTAGCAGAGAACTGGATTAAATAAGCATTAGTCTACTGAAGCTGATTACAGGAATATGAAAATGCAGTATCTTAATGGTACATATTTTCATGTGGCAGCTCAGTTGCCTTTCATTTTGCAGCTAATATGTCTATTCTTATGAGTCATTTACTTCTTTAATTACCTTTTGCAGGCAAGGCACCATGGTATATTAATGTGAATGATTTTTACTGCCAGTTTATCATACAATGCCCCAGAAGTTGAAAGGCGTAATTGACTTGGAAGAGCAGCTCATGAAGGAAACAATATTTAGTTGACAGTTTTCCTTGTACTCTCTGTTGACGTTTATGAGTTTACACTATGCTAACGGAGTAATAAACACAATTTTCTTTCAATAACAGGAAAGATTCGCTTTTAAAATACATTTGTGGAAAACAGATTCGTTCATTTCTTGAATAATATAAAATAATGTGTTTCCAGTGATGAGATGTATATAAGATTGTCAATTAAATTAAACCTCGGAAGGTGCATTTATAACCTGCCTAAGAGCGTTAAGAGATATTAGGGTGCACATGAATCGAATCAATTTAATGAAAATTTAAATTATACACAGATTTGGATAAATCATATTCAGATCTGTGTGCTGGATTATTTGGCGGCCTTCTCTTGCCATCGAGTGTGAAAGTTTGAAGTGGGAATTTGAGGGACGGGGGCTCTGTTTCGGGAGATGGAAAAACACTTGTCAGAAAGCTTTTGATAAACCCTGATTGGGGGATCATGGCTGAAACTTTCTATAGCCTCCCTGAAGCCACAGGCTTGAGGAAGGTTTAAAATCAGCTTTTCAATCCGTCAAAGTCCATTTTCTTCTGGAATGCTACTTTTATTGAAATGACCTTGTCAAATTGCAATTTTTTTTTTCCTGAGCATCCCTAGGACTGTGCCCAGGTATGATTAATCATCCCAGCCCGCTTTAATTAATTTAAAGGCGCACTCGGCCGGGGTGGGAGCGAGAAGCCGGCTGGCGCGGGCAGTGCTTCCCCGCTCGGCTTGCAGAGAGTTAAACTTTTCACAGTTTTCCCCGATTGTTTGCAGTTCAACCCTCCGCAACATAATGAAAGTTTTCTAGCCATCTGTTGTTAAGCTGGCGGTGAGCAAGGCCAGTATATCCAAACAAAGTGCTGGCCTGCTGTAAACTGAACCTGTCAGTTCAGCATAGCTGGGCTGACCCCCGGGCGCGGGGCAGCGCCGTGCCAGGCACTGGCTGCCGGCTCCGCTTCCCGGGGAGCTACTTCGGGGGACCCTGTTTACTTTTTCCACTTAGCGTTCCTCCCACAGGCTTGAACTCGTTTATACTAAATCTTTAAATTGACTCTGTGCTTTTTTTTTTTTTCTGTCTATTCCAAACTTCTTTTTTTTCCTCTCTTCTGGGGGATACTGAAAAAAACAATCTATTAAAACCCCAGGGCTGCTGGAATGTGAGCTTTTTGGAGGTGATGTGCAGGGAACACGAGGCAACAACTCGGTGCGTGTGTGTGTGCGCCTGCGAAATTGTCTCCCAACAGAGAGAGGCATGTTCCCAACTATCCCAGCTTGCTTTCTAGCTCCTATTGTTCCCTTTGTTCTGTATTATTTAAGATCAGTTACTCATTTGCTTCTGAGGATTGGGAGCAACCGGCAAGGTAGAGCACAGCAACCAGCCTCTATTGTCTTCCTGCGATCCGAGGTTGCATCCAGAAGCGGCTGGGGCAGCTTTCCTCCCGCTCCTGTTTGCTTCTGCCTGGGGGGCTCTGGTACTTTCAGTATAAGGTACCAGAGAATTTCAAACTTTCTGAGCAGAATTGCAAAGATCAGACTGGAAATGCCCTTTATGTGCAGGGCTGTGGGGTTGTTTTCATTCTCGTTGGTACTAAATAAGCGCTGGTTTGGCCTCCCCTTTTCTGCCTCTGTGCATTTGTGCTTTCTCCAGTCTTGTTCCTAAGATTGCCTTCTCTTTTTCCTTCCTACATAAATGCTGCTTTATTTATTCCTGTTTGTCTGTGAGGTAATATGTCATTCCCCTGCTAATATTCACCCAAGCAAGCAATTTTAACCGTTTTTTAAGACTGGCAACAAAACTCAAAGCGCCCGTGCCAGGAAAGTGAGTATTAGGTATTACCTGTTTCCAGTGTTTGTTTTTTGGACTAGACTTAGAGTAAATACCTTTATGCTACTGCTATTGCCAAAATCACTCTTTTTGCTTCATTTTCGACTCTTGTACTGTACCTGCTTGGCAGTCTTTGGCTGGTTTCAAGCGTGTTTTACTTACCTCATGATTCTTGGAAAGCAAACCTGGTTCTCAGTGACCCCCAATGCTGCAGTTCTTCATCAGGAGGAGTTTTGCCTGAGGAATTGCTGCTGAATTTGTGCCGTGTGTGAAACCAAGCTGCACCTTTGGAGAAGGGTATTGCAGCCAGTCTGTATCTTCACAGTGTGTAGCAAACGTACTGGAAGCTCTGGAAAAGCAGTAAAAGTCATTAGAAGTTGTGCTTTGCCTTTCCAGAAGACCCCACCAAGGGCTTGTGCTGGTCCTTGCCAGGGTGCGTGCCCAGGTTGGGGATGCCATGTTTCAGGTTACATCCCTTGCCATGTGTTTTCTGGGCAAAAGGAGTATGACACTGGTGAAAACCACTCAATTTTAGATTAAAATGACTGCACTTTACTAGGAAACTCCATCCAGCTCTAATCTGTTTGTAAGGTGACTGACATGTAAAGTGCTTTTTGTTTTAAGGTGGAGGGAAATGCGTTCAGGATAGAGTTTCTGGTATAAATGTCAGGTGCAACGCAGTGCGTGCTCACTCAAAAAGTCAAGCAGATAACCTTGGCATTTAGGGACACTGCCTTGTATAAAATGAAATTGTATTTTGTTTTTAAAAAGGAGGGCTACATTAAGAGGTCACCTATTAGCTGTGTTTTTGCTAGCTGTCTGAAACTCGGCTCTACTGTCTATTAAACTCAAACCACTGTGTAAACATTCCTGTGTTGTTCCTGGTCTCTACAATGGCCAAGGGGATCGGGTTTCACCTGCCTGCACATCTTCAAGCAATTAGAGCAATTAGCTTGAAGCCATTTCACATTCAAGGTCTACAGTGACATTCAAGTCCAGAAGTCTAGAGGAAAAGAAAAAAGGCTGTAGAAGGGCCACTGTGCAGCAAACACACATAAAATAACCTGCGAGAGGGTTTTTGGACTTATAGTGACTTCCAAATGTGGCCAGGAGGCTTTGCAGCGGGCAGGCAAAGTTGCTGCTGCAGAAGGGAAAAGATAAAGCACCCAATGATCCTTTAAATTATACCCAAGTTTTGCCTGTTTTGCAGTGGGGAGGGCGGGGGAGGAGGTAGAAATAGCAGCATGATTTGGAATGATATTTGTGTGAAATAATACGGCGTTGATCTTATTTACTGACATTTCTCCTGGCATGGAGATTGTATTTTTCTTCTCATTTAGGTGGGGATTTATATTTGGTGTTTACATTGTAAAACTGCACTCATTCTGGCTAATGTATCCGTTACAATGACATTCAGTGTTGAGTTTAGTGATTCCAGCAGTAAGTCTTGAAAGCTGCTATTTTTTAAAAGGTTGGAGCAGATTAGTGGTGACCTTAAAAGATTAAACTAGTACAGTTTAAAGATAAATAATCAGCCTTTAGCACATTAGATAGCTACATAAGCATGACAGAAGGTGACTTTCTTACAACAGTTTCAGAATCCAGGAAGCATTTTTATATTTGTAACTTGACTAAGGCAGGGAATGGTGTTTTGCAGAAAGCGAGACATAAACTGATTGCACCACTTCAAATTGGTTAATACAGTTTTAAATCCACAGTTTTCCTGTTGGTTTTATTATGCAGAAGAGGCTGATTTTAAAAGCTGTGCCTGCTGCAAAAGAAGATCTTTCTTTGCTGTCCCGGAGGGTGTTCTTAATCAGAAATAACCGCAGGCTAAATTATAATGTGGAATCCTGCTGCCCTTTAACCTAACACTGCTGCTCGTTCAGTGTTTGTTAACAAACAGCTCTAAGTACAAAATTGTTTGAGAATTACTTTTTCATTATATTTGCTGACTTCAATTAGAATAAGAAGCTTATTTGGGGAAGAAAAATTAAAAATGTATGGGTTTCTAGTGAAAGTTTCAGCAATTGTTTCCCGGCAAGTGCCATCTTCTGTATGTATCTGCGGACTCTGTGGCACATGTAATTCAATTTAAATAAAATTACCTTCCGAACTAATATTTCTGCACCAGAGAAAGAGGCAGAGCTCCAGAGCATCCCACGACTCAGCCCTTTGAAAGATGCAGGGGCTCGGTGGGCAGCAGGGGCTGAGCCCAGGGCCCCTCTTGGCCTTGCAGGGGGATGCGGTTCCCGTTCGCTAACGAAGAGGCACCGATTCCCCATCCCCTTGGGAAGGCTGGGCCAGACACAAGCGGCACAGTGTCCTATTTTTATTTCACTTTGAATAACACGTAATTGAAATGTACGCTCGGCAAATTAATTGGTGAGTTGAAGGTAAGAACTGCTGAGTTAGTAGAGATGGCACAAGCCCTCCTCTTTTTTCCCCCTTAAGTTTACATGCTGGAGCGGAAACACTGTGTTACTCAGAAAGGAGGTGATGCCTCTGTAGAGCAGACCTTTCCTTTTTTTTTTCCCTAGCTTAGTCTTCTGTTTCTATGATCTGCCTTTTGAACTGTTTTTGTGGCTGATCAGTTCCACCTAATATGTCTCTTGATTTCTGCTATTGTAATACTCAGACGACATGCTGTTCTCTTCATTTTTATAAGCTTTAGATGCTCCTGCCTGTCATACTCTGGCGGTTTATCTTCAGCGTCTGGATTTGCTTTCAGACTTGCATGTCTATCAAGCTGCTGTTGCTTTGAATGTGAGATCAAAAGAAGATGAATTCCAGTAAAAAATTTCCTTGTATGAAGAAAAGATTGGGGGCCTATGTAAACATCCCACTGACAGCTCCCAATGAGTTATTTTAGCAGAGCATTAGCACCCAGAATGACAGACAGTCCAAGACTACATGCTAAATAACAAATCAGTCCCTTCAGCGGCAGCAGCACGTTGCCACAACAGCAATACATTTTCTAAAGGAATCCTGTTCCTCTTTTTTATTGAATATGGCTGTTCGACTGCTCATCTCTTCACAAGCTGCCTTGGAGTGCCAGCCCCAGTTTACTTTTTCTTGACAATATCTGTGTCATGTCACCACTATGACAGAAGACAGGGCTTCGATAATTGGGTGGGGAGACGGTTAGTTAGTCATCGTGAGTTAAATAGGTAGTTGGTTTTAGGGAGGGGAAGGAGACGGCGAAGAAGGGAAAGCATCTGTCTGAATGCTAAAGGCAAGCTTTCCGAGATGCTGGATGCGAGTCCTGCGCCCGAGACAAGTTGCGTTTTTTGGGTGGTTGTTTATATCTCAATTCACGTAGTTAGAGAAAATACCTCTGAAGCCCGGCCAGCCTCACGAGCCAGTTTTAAGAGCAAGTTACAGCACTGCAGAGGGAAGGAAAGTCAAGCTTGGCTGAACTTATGTGCAAATATGATTTTGCCTAGATGCAGAAGCGAGGTGTGCTTTCTGCTGCTGTTTGGTCTAGTTGGGGACAAAATTAGTTCTGCATGTTTCTAATTACAGACGGGGAACTCAGTAACGCAGAATTGCAAGGTTTGTCTGCGCCTGGTGTAGTGCTAAACCCAACTTTTGAGATTACCTGCGAGCTCTGGCCGATCTCGCCGCTTCGCCAGGGAAGAATTAGGGAAGGAATGCCTTGCGGTTTCTTTGTCATTTAGGAAAAGCAGAGGTTGCTACTGTGGAGGCAGAGCCCGGGTGGCTGCCGGCGAAGGGCAGCGCTCCAGCGGCTCCTCCAGCCCCGCTCCGGCTGCTCTGCACTTCCTGTTTATTCAAACATCTTTTTACCATTCTTCAGCCCCCGCTTCACAGAAACAGCCAGAAACGCATCTCCAGCGCGAAGACGGAAATCTAAAGGCAGACAGTAAGAGCTTACTCTGTTAAACTCTTCATTTTCTCTGCGAGCGCTGAGAGAGAAGGAGCGCGCAGGCAGGGCTGAACTTTTAACTTGCTGCCTTGCGCGGGCAGCTTGGCAGCGCAGGAGGGGGGAATCGCTTGGGTCTAAAGAAAAAGAAGCCGGTTCAGGTTGTTTACTGCGGTGTTGACAACCAGGGTGGGTTTTTGGCCCAGCTTTGGAGGAGCATGGCGAGGACTAAGTCCTCTGCCGGGGCGCCCGTCGCCTTGCGGCGTCCCTGTGGAGCAGGAGCAGCTGTGTGTCACCATCCCTGCTGCTCGCCCGGTGCTGCGGCGGCTCCTCGCACTTGCACAATTAGCAGAAAAGAAAAAAAACAACAAAAATACACAATACAGCAACCCCCCCAAAAAAAGGAAGCATGTCTGCTGTTCTGGGCAGCCAAAGAGAGAGGTGCGAGCCCGCCGAGTTGCTTTTTTGTTTTCCGCAAATTGTTTGCATCGTAGCTCTGGCACCGCTTGCGAACCAGCCTCGCTAATATTTGTACCAATTTCATGCTAATAAAAATCAGGCTGCTGAGACAAGCATGGCTATTATCTCATTCATATTACTATTGTTTAGACCTGTGGTACTACAAAAGGAAAGAGAAAGCGTGCTCACGCCGGGTAATGGTTGTTAACTTCTCACGTGAGGGATTTTCTCTGCAGTTTTTCAGTATTAATGATTGTTGTATGAATGGTCTTCAGGGGTTGTTGGAAGATAGTGTAGATCCTCTGGGTAATCCGTGTTGCAACATGTATGCTGGATTTTTCCCTCTCTGTTCAAGTGACTTAAAAAACTACTTGTTATTTCTCGGTTGTTTCTTCCACTGAAATATAATAGCAGGTAACTTGTTTTTGGTAAGCATTTGTCGTGCTCATATAGTGTGAAACGTAAGAGAAAATGGAGAATATGCCGCCTGCCCTGTGGTGAAAGCGAATCCTCCTCAAGGCTTTTCCTGCCTCTCTGAGATCCAAATACACTTTAAAATTTTAAACTGTAAACCCCCATCTTCCTAGAAAAGAGAGCGAGCAGGAGAGAAATCAAGCTGTGTGTTCAGCCAAACCACAAGTACAACAAACATATTTTTAAAATATATTGCTAGTCTGGCTTTTTAATGTTCAGAAGTTGTTCTACTTTGCAGAAAAAAAAAAAATGGTGTTTGCAACTGCCTTAAGGACAATTTGTTTAACAGTAGGAGTAATTGCATGGGGAAAATGGAAAGAGTGACTGAAGTTATTTACTCAGATGTTAGTGTAGGTGTGGGGCAGAAAACTCGCTGTGGGAACAGTGGGCTGCTTTTCTTGGTATCTTAGTCTATTTGATGACCATCAAATTTCCCAGCTCACTGGTTTTGTTTTTTCTGGATGGCATGTTTGATTATTTATCAGAAGGGAAAGGGAGTAGCTGAAGCAAATAAACATGTGACCGAGCTGTGTTTTGTTTTCCACTCAGAAGGCCGTGCCCTTTAACAGATATACAGAAAATAATAAACGTATTGTTTTATGATAAAAGGAAATTATGTGTGTCATTTTCTTTAGCAAGGCCATTAACCCCTTGTGTTCGGCGGTCTCCGCCTTCTGGCAGCTTATTGGGTTTGCAGCTGGGAATTAAAGGCACTTAAAACCCCCTCTTGTGTGGAGCGTTTCCATGGATTACTGCTTCACCCCTTTGGATTTGCTGGATTTATTACGTAGTCGTTTCTGCCTCAGCACATCCCTGGTCCTCTCCCTGGTCCTACTCGAGGTACGATTGACTAAATGAGCGGCACTTTGAATTTGTAGCAGAAAACCCTGAAGAGTGCTGCTGGGTTCTCTTGTTGCGGCTGATACTGGTGTCTGTGCAGCACGAGGGGTTGCAGCTGTATTTGGTCCGTTACAGATGGTGTCAGTTTATGTGATTCTTCTTTAAATGCCAGGTGTCTAGCATGTAGCGTGTAGTATTTCCTTTGTAAAACCAGCTTAGGACAATGCTCATTATCTTCCCTGAAAAAAAAAAAATAGAAAAAGAAAAAACAACTATAAACTAAATCACTGTCAGGAAGTAAAATACAGGTTTGCCTCATCTCTGGGAAGCATGTTGCATGCTTTAGCTGCTTTTATGGGATTAAAAGAAACAAGTTAAGACTGTCATGCACATGAAAGGAAACCGAGATGTGGTTTGTTTCACATTGTGCAGGTGGGTATAAATTTAATAGACTGACTTGCTTTCAAAATCTCTCTTTGTCTCCCGGAATCGCATGTCAGTTCCAGCGCGCTGCTGAGCTCCGCGGTCCGTAATAGCGCCTGACTGCCGCTGCCCCGCAGGTGCCGGATCGGCAGGAGGGTCATCCTCCTCCTCAGGGATGTCGGTTCCCTCTATGGAACAGCTCCAGATTTAAAAAAAAAAAAAAAAAAAAGGAAAATTTGCCTGATATCTTGAAGTTGTGTTCAAGTGTGTGTGCATCGCTGCCAGGAGAGGAGGTGGATGCTTCACCCACTGGCTCCGGGGGGAGTCAGCGCTCGGTGGGAGCCCAAATGGGTGGCAGGGACTGAAGCTGCAGGTTTAGTTCTGAGGGAGGTAAAAATGGCAGTCGAAATACCAGGGAGAGGAAGGGCCGGTGAAATAAGGACCTGAAACTTCAATGTGGTGCACAGAAGAAAGAGGAAATGAGCGGCTTGAGGCCAGGTGACGTGAACAGGGGCTGACATGGGCTGTCCCTGTGCCCGGTGGCTCCTCGATGGTCCCAGAGGTGGGTGTCAGCAGTGCAGGGTGGTGGTACCCAAGAAGGCAGAGGGGCAGGAACAGTTGCATCCAGTTGGACATGGGTTCTCTCCAGCCCTGGCTGCCGTCCTTGGGCTTGTGAAGGACAGTTAGAGGACCTGTCCATTGGAGAAAGTTTCCTCCTCGCCTCAGGCAATTAAAGGTTGGCTCGTGCCCTGAAGCATAAACATTTGTACCCTAGTTTGTATTTTTTTCTTTCCGAAGGTAAATGCTCTCATTACTATCTGTGCAAATGTCTAATCCTTTCTTTGTATCCTCCCCTGCTCTTGGCACTGGTGATATCTTGTGACAGTAAGTTCCATCGAGTAATTATGAGTTGTGTATTAAGAAAGAAAAAAAAATCCTTTTATCTGCTTTAATTTTTTTTCTTTGGTGGTTACTGCTTCCTGACTTCATTCAATGTCCCCTTTCTCTTGCGCTATGAGAAATGGCAAATAGCACCAGATGTACCTTCTCAGGCCGAGTCACAATTTGTGTACTTTTATCATATCCCCTCTTACTCATCTCTTGCTAAACTAAACACTTCCACCCTTATCAATTTTGCCTTGTATCTGCTGAGGCCTCTAATCATTTTTGTCGCCTCTATCTGAACCTCGCCTATTTTTGCTTTACCGGAATCTTACAAAATAAAGGGTTTTAGAAACTACTCTAAACTAGGTTGTGCCATGGTCTCGAAATAGAGAGATGTGATTTGCAGCACTGTTTTCCCATGATTTGGGCTGCCCCAGCACATCGATTCCTCCATTCACCCAGCAGCAGCGAGCGTCCGGTGGTGCGTGGTGAGATGTCCATGCTCAGAGGCTTTATTTCATGGGCCTCTGAGGGCAAGTTTCTCATACAGTGTTTTGGAAAACAAGCTTAAAATATGTTCCCTGTTTTGTTGACCACACAGGGAAGCGTGCAACCAGCTGTATGCAACATACTATTTATGTTGTAGCAACAAAAGGGCACTCTTCCTTCTCCCCCCCACCTTTACCCCTCTTCTCTGCTAAAAAATATGAGAACTTCCCGTGCTTTTGACATCCAAGAAAAATGCTGCACAGCAATGAATAGTCCTCCAAATATTCAAAGGTCTGGTTCACTTTTGGATAAACACAGTAGTTCAGAATCTGATCTCGAGCCTACAGAAACGAACTGGAAATCCCATAAGATTTTTTTTCATCACTCAGACATAGTTCAATTCTGGTTCAGTTTGCACGGGGAGCCAAGATTTGTATCCTTTCTCATTTTACCAGGATGTGTTGGCCCATCCCTCCTTTCTTGCTGGTACAGACCGCTACATGCTGTGAATCTTGACATGCCAAAATAAAGAGAGCCATTTTTAATGTTTGGGAACTTTTTGCCAGATGCTTTTTAAATGGCTTTGATGAGTTTTGACTGTGACTCTCTAAAAGAGGAGACAGAAGGTGTTTTTACAGTGTAACCGCCTGAGGGTTTCGTTTGTGCCTCAAGAATGGGATTTTTGTAGCTGTTATCACTGTTGTGGCTGGTTTGGGGTTCACAGGTTTTTGGGGTTTGCTGAGTTTGACCTCTTGCTGCCCGCCCTCTTCCATCCCGCTTGTGTCTCTGGGTATTCAAAGAAAATACCTCGACCGCCTTCCCCCCCCACATTGGTGGAATTCATGAGTAAATCACAGAATTAGAATCCAGTGTTCTGTAGGCAATTCCCTGTTGTCCCCTGCGTGGGGCCGGGTCCGCGCTGCTGCAGAGCTGGGGTGGCAGCAGGGACCTCGCCGGCCTTGGGACGCGCTGTGGGGTGGCAGGGCAGGAGCATCGAGTCTGCTGGTCCTGGTGCCAACAGCAGCAACCTCAGCACCCAGGAGGAGCGAGTGTAGCTGCACTGGGGCACAGGCAGCTCCACCCCGTGGGTTTGGAAGAGAGGGTTTCTGTTTCCAGTGCCTTTTCCTGGAGGGGATCTCCTCAAATGATAGCCAGGATCTATTCCAGAGGAAAGAAACTCAGCCTGCTGGAAGAAAAAGAAAGATTCATCTTCTTTGCTTATGACTGAATTATTCTAGGAGATGCTTCAGCGTGAGGCACATTGCCAGCTTCCTTGCTCCAAGCCTGCCCCCCCCACCAGGGACAGGATGTGAGCCGGGGTTTGCACATGTGGACCTCCAGGTCCCTTCTCTTTTTCCAGCATGGGAATCACCTATTAGTCACTTGGCTAGGATCAGTCTGCTGTGTTTTAGCAAAGCCTTCAGGGCCAACTGATCATTTTATTTGAGTAAAGGATTGTTGTTGAAGCTCTCCTCTTTGAGCTGGCTGGAAGCCCCTTGGATGGAGCCAGCCTTGCAGAGGAGCTGCAGCTGAGCAGCATCTCCCCTGGCTCACAGCATCCCTCTGTTGCACCTCTGGAGTGGCGCTGGGTGGGGGGTACATGGAGCAGGGCTGTTTAATGAAACAAGGAAAGAGAGAATGAGATGGGGGTGGGGGTGACTTGAATGTAGGGCTGACAAAGGTGGACAGCAGGGCTGCTTCCCCAGGTTACGTTGGGTCCTGGCTGTGGCCCATAGCTGAGCCCTGGGTCCTGCCTGTCATTATCCCCAGGCTTCCCCGCTGCGGTGCTGGGAGCAGCGTTGGGGCTCTTGGCGTTGGCTGGTTTTGACATGTGGTAAAGAGGGTCAGGATGGTGGGAACGGGGAGGGAGCATGGAGCAGCTTGTTTCCCAGTTCTGGAGGAAGATGAAAGAGCTGGGTACAAATGTCAGAGGGAATAAGTGCTGGAAGAACATCTGCTTCTCTTTTCTGCATCTTCTACATTTTATTCCTCCTCTTCATTTTGGTTCCTTTCCTATTCTCTCGAGTTGGTTCTTCTCACCTCCCCCTGTTCTGTTCCTCCCAGAGGAACAGCACTACCCACTGCTGTCGCTTTGCACTTTTTTTTTTCCCTTTTTGCGTACTGCTCCGCTCCTCGCTGTTTTCCACACGTTGTGCGGCTCCTCAGCCTGCCGGAGGAGAACTGCAGCAGGGCTCCCCTCCAACGTGTCTGCCTCCTACCACCGCTCCTCTACATCTGCTGCTCCAGGAGAAGAGGGTGTCGCAGGAGAGAGGAGATAGAGGAGGCAGGAGTGGGAGAGACACGAAGCAGCTCTGAAGCTCGGGTGCATCCGGGCTTGTGAGCTGCATCTTGCCGCTCTGCTGGGAGCAGCTGCGGAGTGGAGCGGGGTGTGAGGACAGATGGGAGCTGAGAACGAAGAGACATTGCTGGCTGAGTCTAAATCCCACCTCGGCCCACCCGGGAGAAACAAAGGTACTTGCCTTGCGAGACTAAATGGAAGCAAGAAACCTTTCAGAGAGGTGGGCCATGCCTCTGCTGGGAGAGGCCTCTTTAGCTGCCAGCCAGGTGGGCCCTCAGTGCTTAAAGCCACTACAAAACTTGGGGAAAAATAGATGGTGGGAGAACTGCATGCCTGATGCTGCAAAGCCTTGCTTTGCCCAGAGCACAGCAGGGAAATCTTAGCAGCAATCATAGCTGTGCGAGGATCTGGCTACCTGTTATTGCTCAGAGGTCAACACAGAAGTTCTCACTTCTGGAGCCTGGGACTGGGGTAGCATTATGTTTTCTCCAAGGGTAGATTTCGCTTTTAAAATATCTTCTGTCTCATCTCTCTCTGCTTGTTGTATTTTGTTTTGCTTTTTAATGACCATAACTGAAATAACGGACAGATGATGATGTTGGCTGGGGAGTGACTTTCCAGATTTACTGCTTGGACACTTCAGATGGCTGTGGGGCCATCTCTAATTTCTGGGAACGGTTCCTTGCTCCTTTCTCAAGTTGCTTTCGTGATGGGCAGCTTTGTCCACCTGGAAAGGCCCAAAATCCTTAGGAATCTGTAAAAACACATGGGATTTAGTTTTGTGCCCGTCTTGCAACTTCTGCATGTATGCTTCTCCATTTTAGAGGCAGATGATTACTGCCCAACTGCCCTGGGAATGGGAGCCAGACAGGATGCCGGTTTCTTTTGCATCCTGATGTCTGTTGCTCCTCTCCACACCCTCCAACATACGTACCTTTCCATATATCCTGTGGTTCCCTCAATCAGTCTTTCCATGCCTGATAAACCTCAGATGTGGAAACAAGCTGTTTCTGGCCTTAGGAGTCAGGCCCATTATAGCTCTAGGTCTTCATATTTCATTAATAGCTGATTGGTATTAATATTGGTTGGAGCAGATGGGAAGGGAGGAGCTTGAGCTCTTTTTCTTCAATAGAAATAGGCTGATGGAAAAACAGTTGGAGAATCACTGCCTTGTTGTACTGGCTGCAGCGGTGGAACAAGTTAGCAAGAGGCTCCGTAGGACTGGATCCTGTTACTGTTTTCCTTATATACTATTACTGTAAGCAAGTATATGGTATTCAAGCAGCATTTCTATTTTTAAAGTTCTACCCTTCTTTTCCAGTGTATTTGCCTTTCCCAGCCCCATTCCCGCATCGGGACTTTCTAGCCATGTGAAGTCAGAGGCAGGGCTACGTTTTTACCCTTGGAGCAGAACTTACCCAAAGAGGATGGTAAAAACGAAAGATTGATCCTCTTGCGTGAAAATGCTGAATTACAACAGTAACTCGAGTGATAACGGTGCCGGATGTTCTGGGCAAACAACAGCTGGGCAAACAAGTCACGTTCTGTCTATCTTGCAATAAAATTGTCTTGGTCATCTCCAATGTGTACTTCCCCCCACTCCCCAGTGCTTAACTAGCTGGGAAACATTTAATGGTTGCCACTTCCTTAAGCAGAGGGAGAGGGATTTTCGGTGGGGCTTCCCACTTACTCTGTGGCATCTTTGAATGAAACAGGCTTGATTCATCTCTCAGTGAATGTGCTGTTAAAATTTTTTCTGCGTTAGGTGTCACCCAATGTTGGCTCCCAAATACCCATGTCTCTAAAGTACAGCATTTCAGTTGCCTTTTTACTAATCTGTGTTTTACGCCAGCAAATCTCCTTATCTCTGGGTGATTTCCTAATGGATAAGGAAATAGCTCGGGAGTTCATTTACTGTATCTTGCATTTAGGCGTCACACCGAGCAGAATCAAGATGACTCGGTTGGTAGTGAGCCTTTTACTGATTGTCGTCCTTTCAGATCCCTGTTGATAGTGACCAAACTCATGGCACTCAGAAGATGCGCTGGCTAAGGGATGCTTTTCTTCCTCTTCCTTCAGTAGGTGGGGAAGATTTCCTATTTGTATTTTGGTGCAGAGAGGAGGACGATTGCCGATGTTGTGTGATTAACTGCTGGAGGCCAGGACTGGCGTCTGGGTTGTCCCAGGCAGTCATGACCAGGCTTTCGGGGTCTTTGAACAGCTCGGATAGGCTGTAATGCAGTTGCTGGTAATCACGGTCCCAGGTATCTGAAGCACCTCTCTGGTTTTTGAGGTCCTGGTGTCTCTACCTGGTCCTGTGAAGGAGAACTCAGTTGCCTGGGTTCACAAACACAAACTGTTTCACTACAGCCCCTGGCAATTGTTCACTTGCAGAAGTGCAAGCACGTGGTGGAGATTTAGGATGTAACTACGGCAGTGGGGAGGAATGTGTGAAAAGAGCTTGGAGATGTCTGAGCACCCGCTCATGAGGAGAGGGCCACGTTAGCAGAGCTGTTGGCTAGCAGTAAACAGTCCTGGCACCCTTGTTTCAGGACTTGGCAGGAGCAGGAGTTGAACCAAGTCCAGCTTTACTCTCTACTGCCTGTTCAGTAAGTTGAGGACAAGGCAGATGATTAAGGAAATGTGGGGAAACTGCTACAGAAGCTTTTGGAAAGATAAGAGACTTTGGTCTCCATGTCTGACAGTCTGGCACTTCTCACTAGCGTTGAATTCACATGCAAATCAAAGGCAACATCTACTCCCACAGGAAGCTTTATTAATGTACAGGCCTGCTTGCGAATCTCCGTGCTGATGAAGGTTGTGGGACTGACTTCAGTCTCAGATTATTCCCGGTCTGTCCTCGGCTGAGTGCTGTGCAGCATCGGCAGCCTCCGCGGGGCTCCCACGCCGGCATCCAGCCACGGGCTTCACGCGGGAGCGGTTCCTGCGTGGAACCAGAGAAGGGGGTAGAGGTGACACGCTTGTCAGCTTGGATTAAACGGGATGTGCCGGCGTAATGAGGGCAGATGTCCTCCGGGCTTGAACCCAGATCAGCAAATTAATTTTGTGAAGGCGCTCCAAATGCGCTTGAAGTGCTTTGCATAGAAGAGGAAAGAGGGCTGGTGCTTCCCATACCAAGCTAGACATCTTTCTTCTATACATCCCGTTGTGTGTAAGGAGCGCAGTTGAGACTTCGAACTGGCAGGGCTGGTGCTTGGTCTGAGGCTGGAGAGAGGAGAGGCTGAGCAGGGCAATGTGGAAAGGCGAAGGGGCTTGGGATCCCTGGGTTGCCATACCACCAAGGATGCAGTAGCTACTTGATGCGGATGTTCAGTAAGAACCAGATCTGAGCTATAAACAGCCTTCCACATCTTAAACCCAAGCTTGTCTGATGCTTAGCTTTTATTGCTGTCAGTTATTTATAAGCAGAAGAGCGAAATCTTGAGAGAAGAGACATGGGAAATGCCATTTCAAGCTGCAATCCCCTGAGCTGTCAGCTTGCCGCCATCTCACCTGCGCCTGCCCCTCTTTTTTCTCCCTTTGCTGCTCCTGTCCATCTCTCCTTGTACCCACAATGCTCCCTCTAGTCAACTCATTTCTTACTCTCATTCTCTTTTAATCCTTCCCTCCCTGTTCCACCCTCCATGCTGGTTCCTTCCTCTCACCCCCGCTGGTTCCACCAGATCTCAGCGCCAGGACAAGTGCCAGCCAGACCTGGAGCAGGGAGGTGTGGGTGTCATCTCGAGTGGAGACGCCTGCACAGGGGTGGGTGTCTGGGGCTGTGGGTGCTGTGCATGTGGGGTGGAGTGGGGACGGAGCTCTGGCTTTGCTCCATCAGAGCCTTGCCATGGTGAGCCTGGCCGGAGGGCAGAGATCTTCATCGGCGTGGGGCCAGGAGCGCGAGAGCTGGTGGTGGCAGCTGCCCAGAGCTCCGTGGCCAGCTCCAGCAGAAAGCAGGCGTTTCTTGCACGGCTACTTGTTCTGGGGATCTTCAAAAATTTCTGGCAGCCAATTTTAGTTGTGCAACCTCTCAGCTGCCAGAACGGATAGAATATGATCATATCACATGAAATGCATGCAGGGTCTGCTATAGCAACTGTATTTCAAAGAGACAACACATATGGTGACTGGTTCTTTTTGGAATAATATCTATAAGTTGGTGATGTTTTATTCAAAAAGGCTGTAGCTTGAAAGGTTAGGGATGTTCTGGTTGTTTAGTGTATGATTAAAGAAAGGCTTCTGTGGTTTTTTTGGCCTATTGAATCTAATTACTGGGAACTAAAATGATCATTTGATTGCACATTTACCTGGAATTATTCTTCTGCAGAGCCAGTCTTAATAATACATAATAATATGTTGCGCTTGTACTGTATAGCGCTGCTTGTCTGAGCAACTCAGAGTGCTTTACAAGTATTCATTAATTAAATAAGCCATACAACACCCCTGTTAAGTAGGTGAGTATTTGTTGCCCATCCCCTTAAGTCTTGTGCATTTTATTTCTGCTGCCTCTGCCCACCCTTGAAGATGCTTTAACAGCTAAATAAGCTAATTTAATAAAAATTACATTTTTTTTTAGTTATACTTAGCATAAAGGTTTCCTTTGTTGCATTGTGTTAACTGGTAGGCTGTAGGGTCTTATGGTTCTTGATGCTGAACTGATGACAGGTGCAGTTGTGTGTGTGGTAGCACAGACCCTGCCCCCCCAGCATGTCCCCGTGCCCGGCAGCTCCTCGCACCCCTCGCAGGGACATGGACCGTTTTAGGGATGTTGCAGGTGCAGTGAGCTCCAACCAGCTTGAAATGCAAAAATCTGATTTTACCTTCATCGCACTAAGCTCTGTTGGAAGTCGCATCCTCCCTTAAAGAGTTTTTCTGATCCAGTGGAGACTTGTTATTAAATATGAAAGGAGGGCTCGTTGCCAGAGCGCAGTAAGGTCTTTCCTCCCCGCTTGCCCTGGCGTGCGGGCCTGCAGCAGTGGTTCTTCAGCCTCCTGGGCTGCTGAATGTCCCTTCAAAAGTAAAAAGATGGGTCTAGGCCATAAAATAACAAGGCTCTACTGGGGGGTGGCGGATCAGAGTTTGCAGTCCTTGGTGTCAAACCTTTCCCAGCAGTTCTGCGCTGAGATGAAACACTTTGCAACTTGGAGAAGCAAGTGAAACCCAGAGTGTATCCGACTCCTTAATTAAATAGGTATTAATTAAATCACTCAGAGAGCACACACAGTACAAGTGAGGAAGGCTTTTTCCCTCCTTCTGTGTAGGCATCTTGCAAAGGGACTATTTTTCTTGTTTTACATTAATGAAGTCTTCAGCCTTCCCACTTTTCCACCTACACATGTACTGAACGTCTCCAAGGAGACCAAGAAATCCCAAGTCCAGCGCTGGTGAATCCTCCTGGAGCAGCAGGCTTGGGTCTCGCCAGCGGAGCCTCAGCTGTGCCACAGCCCATCTTGCAGGGACCTGCCTCTTCCTTGCGGTCCCCTGACTGGGAGGGAGCCAGGACAGGGACTTGTTTTCCCCCATGTTTCATCTCTTCCTCTCTTTACCCCACCTGATGGAGAAATCAGGCCTCGTGGGGTGGTGGGCTCTAGTGCTGTGGGACACTTTTCCCTTGCTTTGCATGAAATTTTGCAGTCATTCACCACCGCGTGATGTTCTGCTCATGCTTTTGGGATGATGTCCTTTGCCCTTCTGTCCCGTGAAGGCACACTGTCACTTTGCTTCTCTGACCTCTCCCATCCGAGTCCCTGCTGCTTAGTGATTTTTGAGGGGTGTGATGCTGTCCCCACTTTTCATTGCATTCACTCCAGCTCCTCACAGCTTCCCCAGCCTTTAGCACGTGAGCTCGCCTGGTAGCGAGGAGGGGTACGAGCCACCCCGAGCAGGGGAGGAAGATAACCGTGCAGTGCTCACCACCGGGAGTTCTGCGGTTACTTGAGGTTCCTATGCAAGAGCTGAACTTCAGGTGCTGCCGTTTGTCTCCGTAGTCAAAATGGGAAACTCAGCAGAGGGATATCGCCCCATTGTGTGCGAGTACTGAGTTGTTTTTTGTGGAAGCCACTGCTTTTCTCGGTGAAGGTGCTTTTGGAGTGGAGCGGTACCCCATGACCGAGAGGGGTTTGACCCTGTGCTGTGTGCATGGCTCCCCATGCCGTAAACTCAATTTTCAAACCTCTTTCCTCGCAGGCTCTCCAGGTGGCACGGCAGCTTCTACTGCAACAACAGCAGCAGCAGCAACAGCAGCAGCAGCAGCAGCAACAAGTTAGTGGATTAAAGTCTCCGAAGAGGAATGACAAACAGCCAGCCCTTCAGGTAAGGGGAGCCTCTGTGACTCTGTGAGGGGCTGGGGCTTGTAAAACCTCAATCAGTGTGTCTTACTTGTGAATGCTGGGATGGGACCTTGAGGAGCTTCTTCGCAAGTCCACAGAGCGGTTGTGGCTGATGGAAGTGGTGTGAGGACCCGTGCTAGATGCTCTTGAAAATCCCACTCACGGCATATTTATGAATGTTGAGTGTGTACTTTTATTAGCATCCCGTAGGGTTGGATCATGACAAAATGGAATAGCTTTTGTTACCCTGTCAGTGTGCATAGGAGATTTGCATTAACATTTCTGTTTGATTGCTGTTCCATTTGTAGTCTGTGTTCACTCAAACCGTTGATTTGCTGTGTCAAGGATATTGGGAAATACTAGGATATCATATCATCAGTGTGTTTTTTCCTCTTTTATTGTCTGCTGATTTATGGACATCTTCAGAAATAAAATCTAAATATTACTGGGCTTTGTGCTTTTATGAATTCAGAAAGCTAAAACCAATACAGCATTCCCAAACAGAAGACATGTGCACACATAGGCGGCTTTGGAGTACATTCTGCTAGTCTTGCGGGATCAATCACGGGAGTTAAAGACAAGAAAGACCTATTAGGTCATGTATCACATTTTCCTTTTTTTTTTTTTTTTTTTTTTTTTTTTTCTATTCTAGTGTTAGAAATCCCAAGTGGTGGTGGGACTGCTATTATTTTCCTTCAGATGGTTTTCCATAACAAAGCACACGCTCAGGAACTTTCCACTTTAATTCCCTCCTCTTGCTCCAAGTAATACTGCTTGTATAAATACTGAGTCAGTCCCTTGCCTTGCCTCGTGTTCACACTTCTCAAACATCTGAGATACTAACACGTACTTGCCAGTTTTGGCAAATTATATGTATCTAGTTCTTTATGTATTTCATAAACTGGCACTTCTAGACCCTGACCACTTTGCAGCTGGTTATTGCTTTTATTACTGCTCTCTTTGCAATTGCAGCATGTCACTATATTTTTGATAATAAGTTACTGAATATAGCAGTTCAGCTGCAGTCGCACAAAGCCCTGTAGCTGGGACATTTATCTTATCTTACTCTTCTGTATCTGATGCTTCAGCCTCTGTAGCCCCAAATTCTTTCCGTGTTTTTTTTTTCCCTGCTTGTTGTCATAGCACATTGTCAAACTCATGTCTGTTTTGCTCTTTCTAATTTCTTTTTTAGTTTGATATACTATCACCATGAGTTCCCTGACAGCATTGCTGCTTCTCTTGCCTTTTGTATGTGCTTCAGATTATTTTCCTCCAAAAATACAGATCCTAGACTCTTTCAATAGGTAGTAGAATATGGAAGGTAAAGCCAGCTTCACTAAGGGCCTTGATAGTGAAGTGAGAGGACCTGATCCTGGGGCTCTTACCTGAATAAGGCTGACGGGGACTTCAGGGGGAGTTCTGTCCGAGCGAGGAATAGCTGTTAACTGCAGTCCTTGGCCCAGCGTGGACAACTTCTATCTTTCGTGTAGTGATTTCATCTTCAAAGCATTTTGCGAATACTAATCTCCAAAACATCCCCAGAAGGAAAGTCTGATAAGTAAGTAGTATTATCCCAGTTCTGGACTGGGAAACGGAGGGAAGCAGGTTAAGTGACTTGCTTAGGATAACAGAGGGAGTTGGGTTTGGAGGCAGGATTAAGATTCAAGAGTTCCTGGCTCCCACCGCTGTGCTCAGGCTGCTGGACAACACCTCGCACATTTTATAGCCGAGCTATTATGCTTTTGGAAAGTATGAAGCATTTTGTCATTGGGCAAATATACGTTTTATTGTCAGTGTAGAGCGCCATAATCCAAAGCGTTACATTAATGCTTTCAAAAATATTTTATTTGGTAAATCCATAGCTGATCCATATGCCTTTTAATAGACTCTTCCACTGGGGACATTTTTAATGAGAGATTGTGCTGGCTAGGTCCAGTGTCAGGTACTAAAAGAAGTGCTTTGTTGTGCAGATGTCTTAAGAATAGCTCCAGAGGATGAAATATGACTGTGTTGACCTTTCAGCTGTGGGCTTATTTGTCAGGATTCAAATAAGTTGAAAGGATCAAACCAAACAGTTTCCGTAGTCAGACTGGGAATTGTGTTGCAGAGGTCAACAGTGAAGGCCACATTGCGGATTCCATAACATAGCCAATTGTTGGTATGTATTAAAGTACTGGAGCAGCTCCTGCAGTCAGAGACACAATTAAAATTCTAATTTATTAATGTATACAGAGACCTGGCCCAGCCTGTCACTCACTGATTCAAATGACTGCCCAGTCTTCTCTTTTTTTATTTTCTGCCCTCCTCACTCCTGGTACTTTTGTGGTCTTAAATGTACTGGAAGTTCTCTTGAATGTAACAGACCCTGAGTGCATCCCTGCAATGAAAATCTGTTGGTGAAAGGAAATGGTGGCTCTGGAGGTAGAATTTTTGAGTATAACTGCACCCATGCAAGTACCCACACTCCCTCAGTTGGGTGGCAATACCTGTTGCTTCCAGTATGTAGAATAAATGTCGAGGGTGGTGGAAATACTCCCGTTTTTCAAAAGTTTGCTTAAATAATGAAGCGAGTCATCTTTACACTTCGTTTATAAATACAGGTGTCTCGTTCGATAGCCACAGCAAATAGCAGTTATCTGGGGTTTTTTTCCGACTAACAGACTTTGTGCATGACAAGAATATCGTCAGCGTTGCCGATCTCTGCTGTGCTTGGCAAGGACACTGGTGCAAAGCTCCCTAGCGGGAGTGCTGGGGAGCTGCTTCTGCGTGAAACGGGGGGAAGGGCTGCCCTTCCCGGGGTGCCGGTTGGGTGCTCGATGGGAGCCCTGGCAGGGGAGGTTGGTGCGGTCCCGCGGGGGCCGAAGAGCCCCCTCCATCTGGGGCTGAGCACTCCAGCGCCGCCCGGCAGCCTCTGTCATGTAAACCCCACCGCCGCCGACCGGTGGGGAAAATTAATATAGTGGACGCTGTGTAGCTAATCTGTTATAACCTCATGGATAATTTCCTATATTCCTTCTTTATTCACTGATCAAATAGCCATGGTGCTTAAATATATCCTGACATCATGGCCGTGCTGGGCCGTGGTGCCTTCAATAGCGTTCACATGACAATGGTCTCCAGCGACCGTCTGTGGGGTCTCTTGACCTTGAAAACTCTACCTGGAGACCTGCTTTTACCAAATTTTGAGCTATTTACTGTATAAGAAGTTGGACACAGGAGTGGAGATGTGCTCTGCTGATAGTTGAAAAAAGAATAAATCTCCAAATACACGATGACTCACATTTTGAGCCTATCGCACACTGCCGCGCTTTCTATTTGGCAGTGACCTCCGGTTTCACGGCCTGATGACACAAACAAAAGAAAATTGAAAGTTAAGGAATGGATTTAGTAACCAGCAGTCGGGAAAAGAGTATAAAAAATATCAGCCCCACAAAAATTACTGGAAGCGAAAAAAGACTAAAACACGTTTGATAATATATTTGCCATAGACATTGGATTTCCTTGAGTCTCTGAAACAAATAATTTAACAGGCCAGGTATGCTGAGGATTTTGAAAATGTGCACATTTTTCCTGGCCAAGATAAATATATCTTTGTATTAATAGATGTATTGATTAAAATTTGCAGCTTTAATTGCTGATGCTCTTAACGATTATTCATTTTTGTTCTTCAAGCATTTTAGTTGCTGGCAAGAGCACACAGATTGGAAACAAATCAAGAGACACATTTTCCCCCAAGAAAGTAAAAGTGCATGTGTGTTTTGGCAATACTAAAAATACCATTTTTTTCAAAAGGCGTAAATGTTATGTGTTGCATTGAGCTGAAAGCTGGAGACTGGACTGAAAACAGATTTAGGGTGTCCAAGTCAGTATCTCACAATTGAAACCCATCACTTGACTTTATGTGATTAAATGAGATTTGTTGTATGATAGTTAACCTCCGTGTGTTTGGAGAGGAGAAATAATGTCATTACTAAGATGGAAAGTTTTGTTTTCAGTTGACAAAACAGCAAATAAATATTCCTTTTAAGTCACGGCCAAGAAGAGAATTTGGGTTTGGTTTAGATTTTCGGGGTGAGACTGGGGGAGGCCAAGAGGACAGAGCTGTCCTCGCCTCTGCATTCCGCTGCTTTTTAGAGCAGCCTTTTGGCTGAGCCTTTGTAGAATGTAATCTGCATGCTGTATTATCTTAATACTTCTTCCCAGTATGTTGAGAAATAGAAGAGGGCAAGAGGAAGAATTGCGTTAATGTTGGGGGCAATTATTATTGGTTTTTTTTATGAAATTCTAAATGATTAGCTCGACAATGTAACGAACACTGAAAGGTGACGGGAAGGGCTGTCTCTGTTTCACTTGGAGCACACAAGGACCAGGATACGTAGCCTCAGGTTCTACACGCAGTGTACTCATTTTACATAGTGGTAAATGCAACAACTGGCAGAGAAATTATGTCTCAGCAGATAATTTGGGAGGGGGAATAAATTTTCAAGTGCACTTATTCTATTTGTATGAGTGTCTCTTTGTTCCACTCCTAAAAATGGGAGTCGATCTGAATTTGGCCTCAGCCAAGCCAACGGGAATTTTGCCACCACCTCTAGTTGGGTTGAGGTTTCACTTCTGCAGACTTTAAATAGTTTATCTATGAAAATTGCACTTGAATCTTTATTTTTTTGTTTATGGCTTTGGAAGCAAAGCCAAGTTGAGTTTTGCTGGTTTCTGCCAAAGGACCCATAACTCATCTCTGAGCCCAGTTATACCTGTTAGTCAGTTCTTGGAATATGCCTGTGAAGTGCAAATGTCATCCACCCCACAAACAGAACAAAACCTGAGTCAGGTCGTCAAAATTACATGATCAGCTTGAAAATTTCGATGCTAACGTTTTTTTCAGTGAAGCTTGTGTGCCTTTTTTTGCTGCCCTTTTATATTTTTTTAAAGCCTTCAGTATTCAGTTTTTCCAGCTTTTCAGCCTGAGCAGAAAGGTGACAAACACAGTTGTTTTTCTGAAAGGAGTCGATGATTGTCCTGTAATTGCATGATTCAAAAAAACCACAGCTTCTAGGAAAATACCAATATATTGGGAGAGCTAGCGGTGTGAGGTACTATCAGCAAATATGATTATTCTCATTTTATAGCTGTGTAAACCCTGGCAGAGAGGTATTAAGTGACTTGCCCAAGGTCAGAGAGCTGCGGATCTTCAGTGGTGTTGAGGTGTGCGGGTTCCACCGGGGTATTTGGGGATTTGGCATCTGCGCGTTATAAAGACGTTGGGTCAAAAGCTGAAAAGAGGAGCCTAAGCCAAGACCCCTCATTTCCAGCTCTCTGTCTTGGTAGAGCACCCTGAGTATAATTTTCCAGCAGGTTTTCTGCTTGGATATTAAACTTTTAGAGAATAATGGTTTACAAAAAGAGAAACAAGAAAGCTTTCTAGGCAGGTTGGGCCATGGGGCTGGCTGTGCCCGAGTCCGGCTGTGTGTTACCCACCGCGGGGACGGGGAAAACAAATGAAACCTTCCTGACTGGTCAGAAATGTGTAAATTGCTGACAAAATGACACATGTAATTAAGAGTGCTCCTGCCATTTTACCTTGTGGTTTACACCTACAGTGTTGAAAAAAGAGAGTGACTCCCACCTCGCTAATTACCATTATCACTGAAATGGTAGGGTTTGAGTCATTAGTTCCATGTGCATTTAATTAGAGGAAGGCTGAAATTGGATTTAACTTATTACTTTTTCATGGATCACTTTCTTGTCATCACTTCAAATTGGATTGCAGCCCCAGGTAACTAATTATGAGCGCCACAGGATCAAGAGTGAAAAAAAGGTAATTAGGAATAACACTGTTGGACCCTTGCTGGTAGTCCACTTGTGCTGGGGAAGAAATGAGAGCGGTATTTTGTAGTATTACAGATTAGGGAGTTAAAGGTATGCACTGCTGCTAGGGATGATGGGAGACTGCCCCCTCCTATAGCGGTTTATATGATGTACAGCTGGGTTGAAGATGTTATAGCGACATGGTTCCACAATCAGCTCCTTAATACCGAGATTAAACTTGTAAAAGCAACAGATCGGTTGTAGGTATGAGGCATCTCGACAACCGGGCGGTCAGGGGTCCCTCTGCCGCGATCACACCAGCACTGCCGAGGCACTCTCCAGCCACGGCACGGAGCGCTTTAAGTACAGCGAGCTGGAATTGATAACAAATTAATGAACATATTAATGATCCGAAAAGATTGTTCATATCCGTCAGGGAGATATATCAATCAGGAGAACAACGGTGAGGTTGATGATGTGTATGTCAGGAATGTAGCTGGCGGTGCTGCCCTGATAAAATCAGGGCTTGCTTCTCTTTTGTTTGCTGGAGAGGTTTCTTTTTGTTTTGCTTTTTGTGGGGAAGGCTGGCTTGGTTGGTTTGTCTTTTATATTTTTTTTTGATCTCGTAGGTATGATTGCCAAGTTCTGCTTCTTCAGAAAATACTTTAAAACAAATTGTTTTATTTCCATGTGCAGAACAGAGTTCAGAACTGCAAGTAATCAATTTTATTGACACAGTCTGGAAAAAAAAGATGTTGATGAGAGTTCAAGGATGTGAAAAGATTGAAATTTCAGAGTACCCAGCACTGAGTGTAGGAAAATTTCTGAAGTAGTTTCATTAAGCAAAGAAATCCATTGTGTAGGGTTCTGTAAGAGGACAGTCTGCTCTTGGACCTAGTGATATTACAAGGAGGCTGCAGCAGCTGATTTTTGCCCTTAGAAGAGGAAAAGTTTCTTAATTTCTCATAGTAGTGAATCACAGTTCAAAGGCTAGCACAATTTCCTTAAGTTGTTTAAAATGGCTTTTAATGCTCTGTTAATGTAGGCAAATATTTGTGACTCAGTGTTGGGTAAGTGATGCTTGCTCATTATTTCCTGATGCAACAAAGTGTAGGAAATTATGTGAACACCATGCAGAGATGCTAGATACGCTTAAGAGTAACAAAATTCAGTTACGGAAATTAAGTCTCTCTCATTTACTTGACATTACAAAATAAATCTAGAGATTAAAAGGTATTACCTTTAATACAGAAAAAGAGAATCTCCTTTAATACATTTCAAATTGATTTACAGTTTTTATACATAATATTCATCTGTGGTTGAAAAGGGGGCAACCTAAGGTCGAGTGATGTAGTGTTTCCATTTTTCCATATGAGTCTTACTGTGTGTGATAAAAGCAAACTCCTTTATTTTGTCAGTCTGCAGGAATTTCTGATGAAGTGCAGGGGTCACTTTTCTGTCAATTTGAGTAGGCAGCATTTTTGAACTACTGTTTTCTCCCCCCCCGGCTCTTACAAACCGTGGCCCTGATCTGACACACACGTGCACACACACACTTAACGTGCTGCAATCTGCAACTTATTAGTGCTCGGCGCTGGAGCCTGTCCAGTGGTTAGAAAATGTCCCGAAACTGAGAATAACAGGAGTGGGGGTGAGTGCCATCCAACAGAAGTGACAACGCGGGGCAGTCCGGCCCCGCCTGGCGAAACGCCCGGGCTGGAAAACCAGCTGAGATAGTCAAACGCAGGAAGATTGACGCGGTGCATCTGGGAAACGCTCAAAAAGTTGGGTTCTTGAAAAAATTACCTTCTGTGATCGTACGACATCATCTGTTTTCCTACAGAGATTGTTTATAACAGGGTTTTCAAGCACTTGTCAAATAACCAGGAGTGAAGGAAACAGGCTAAAAATCTCTTACCGTTCAGATGAGTCCTGGCGTAGTCGGGAAAAAACAAATCTCGTCACAGAAATCACAGCTCCCCCAGTCCGAGGGTGCCTGGGAGAGGGAAGAAAGGAAACTATTAGTGAAAAGCGATGTGGCGGGTACTCGTGGAGCGCGGGGTGTAGGCTGGGGAAGGTGGGACGCCGGGGCGATGTGAGCGGCGATGTCATGACGGGAGTCGCGAGGTGAAGTCATACCTAGAAACTGTTTTTTGTGTTGCTTAGCTTTTGTTACTTAGCTGTGATATCATGGGCAAAATATTATAAACATATCATGGCTATAGCTTGCTTGTGTAACAAAAGATCGGGAACTTTTATGAAGTTTGTTTTCCTTGTCATATTGTAAAAATTTATTATGTGTACTGTGTATATTAGAAACAGATTTGGGTAATTCTGTCTAAATGAAGTCATCCCAGCTATTTCCAGACTGTCTGTTTTTGGTTGTGAATAATTTTCATACATCAGATGGTTGTCATATTTAGTAGCTCTCTACATTTTAAATAGGACATATCCCATTTTGAACTGCCACGGACTTTATCCGCCTCTGATGTTCGAGGCAGGAGTGTGTTCAGGCGCTGCCTGGGCAGGGCCGGGCCGGGCCGGACGGGTGCTGGAGGGTTCCCTGCCTTTCTGCATCAAAATAACAGATTTTTAACAACTGCAGTAGTACTTGTGGCTTCCAGCAGCACGCGCTGGGGAAGAGCTTGCCAGGTACCTATTTCAGCTTGTCCCTTTGTGTTCACACTTTGCAACAAATACGTTAAAAAAAACCACCCAACACTAAAAAGTACTATGTATCAAAAACCTCTTCCGATAGAAGAAAAATAACCACATGTTCTTTAAGAGATTTAACAGAGCTGTGAAAGAAGTTAATGTTTAAATGTTTAATGTTTAAATTTAAATCACTTACACATCTACATAGCAGCTAAGTTACTGTGACTTTATTTATTTATTTTTTTAAAATCACAGAATCACAGAATGTCAGGGATTGGAAAGGACCTCGAAAGATCATCCAGTCCAGTCCCCCTGCCCGAGCAGGAACACCCAGATGAGGTTACACAGGAAGGCGTCCAGGCAGGTCTTGAGTGCCTCCAGAATAGGAGACTCCACAGCCTCCCTGGGCAGCCTGGGCCAGGCTCTGCCGCCCTCACTGAGCAGTCAGCGCGGGGAAGCTCTGGTGTTCCTCATGCACCAACCGAGAGGAGCGTGCACCGGAGGAATCTGCAGTGATGATCACAGAGCAGAATTTTGCCCTTAAAGCCATCAACTTTGCCAGAAATACTTGAGTTACGGCAATTTGTTTAAAAAGAAAGGAAAAAAAGAGACAAGACAGAAAGAGGGAAGGCATTTTGATCTGGCTTTCTTGAGCAGGAGGAAAGCAGCTGTTTGCCTCATGTGTTTAAATCTCTAGAGCTAATATTGAAGTTTCAGGGCAACAAGTGCAACATAACAGAATAAGTAGAAACTAAATCCAGGGAAACAATTGGAGATGCTGCTTGGATGTGGCTCTGGAGCTTGATAGTTTTACAGCTGTGTCGTCAGGTTGGCAAAATGTTCTCGTGGTGTGTACAAAGGAAAGGCTGTTGCGTTGCTGAAATGTTTTTGTTTTCCTGATAAGTGTAATCTGCCTTTTATAAATTACTGATCTATTTAAGGTGTAACATTAATGGCGCATAATCTCAGATCATTGAAAGCCTAGAAAATTGAAGTAGACTGAAGGCACAAGAAAGAAATGTCCGTTGTGTCAGGATGAAGTTTGATGAAGCGTGGATAAGATGGAATAGATTATTAAATAAACTTTGAGAGAAAATGGAAGAGGCACCGAAATCTCTCATTTTGAAAGGAATTAGTTTACTTGATTATATGCAACTGTATCACACTCAGGAAAGTATAAGACAAATGAAAGCAAAACAAAATTTAATTGAGCTATTATTTTGCAGACTTTGGCTCCATTTCAGACAGTCTAATCAAATTGTGCTTTGCTCAAATAACTAATGTTAAATGCAGTCTACCAACAGATGTTTAAACAGAGACTAATTGGAAAATCTGCATCCTGGGTTTAACATGTCTAGCTGAAAACATTTTGGAACGGTGTTTTGAAGCAAGGCGGGAAGGTGACGGGAGGAGCTCCGGTAGCGATGGGTGTCAGAGAGCAGCTGTGCCGACCTGGGGCTGCTGAGGTCACCGATGATGAACCTTGGTAGCGTTTGCCCCTCAGAAAATGGTCCTCCATCGCGTTTCACCACGGGAGTCGTGCGGCAGCTCTGTAGCTCGTGTGTCAGCGTGCATTGGGTGCACGAGCACACGGCTTGAGGGTGTTTATCTAATCTCAACGCTTTCTTGCTGGTTCTGTCTGTTTGGCGTTTTTTAAGCTGTACAGATTCAAATAGTATGTTGCTTTAAGTTATTAACCTGTGCGGCATATCTCAATGTTGAGCCTTTTACAACACAGCTGTGCAGCCACATGGAGCTCCTGGCTGGGTTGCAGCCTGGGGTTAAAGAGCTTGAGCCAGATTTGTCCTGGGTGTAAGCGACAACCACCTGGGAAATACGATGGAGCCATGGGATCCCACTGAGATAGGCGTAACTTCCTACCTCGGATTTTTCCTTCAAATCAGTTTAACACCGAAATCACTCCAGTAGTACCGAGGTGATCAGTGTTTGCCCAACAGTAGCGATCACAGCCACCATAATTTCTTGGCAGTATGTTTATTTTTGTGCACTTTGCTGCTCATCAAGCCTTTGAGCTGAAGAGCTACTCGTGGTTTGTGTCCTGGGCTTTGAGCAGGGTTGGTTTGTGTTGTGCACATTTCCACATTTGCTGTGGAAAATTTCTATCCCAAGGACTTTGTTGTCCTAGGGAATGGTGTTTTGTGCATTCAGAAAACTTTCGGAAGAAACTCTTTTGTTATCTGTACAGCCATGAAACAGAAGGCAAAAATCAGAAGGACTTGTGAAAAAATACCCGTCTTTTATTGGAAGGAAAAACAAATCAGTAGAAGTGCTTTGGCTAACTCTTAATAGCTCGGATAAACATCCAAAGCAAACCTGTTGGGAGACGCCAGTGGCCAGCTCAGCCCGTTGTTTCATAGCCACAGTGCAAATTTAGTAATTTTAATCTTGTTGGTTTTGCTTACAAGAATAGGTGCATAAAGACCTGTTTGTTGGTGATCTGTCACCATTATCCCTGGCCGTGTTGTTAACTGGTGAACCTCCAGGCTCCGTCCCGTGAGCGCTGCTCAGACCAAGGTGGCAGCCCCTCGCCAGTGTCGGGTGGTAACCCGTGCCTCTGCTCCATGGTTTTCTTCATGGTGTGGTTACTCTGGGATAAAAGTGAGATGCAACTTGATGAGTGATCTGTAAAGTGTATTTGAGATGCTTGTCTGGCTCTTGCAGAGTTTTGCCTGCTGTTGTCTCAGGAAAGTGGCTCCTCGGGTTAGTGCTGGTGTTGTACAGGCTTAATAGCCAGTATATGATGGGGAGCAGCCAGTCTCAGTGTAAAAGAAAAATAATAATGCATATATATATATTTCCAAATTTACCAATTGGAACCCTACAAAAGACAGATTATATTTTATGGCTTGTAAACAGCAGGGCAGATATTTCAGGAGAACTGCAGACAGCTGTAATTTTATGAATGTGCACAAATTACTTGGAAAACAAATATTCCTCTGCCTACACAGCTGTATTCACAACTGTGGACCAGAATGCCTTTTGCATGATGCTCATGCCTGGTTCTATGGAATATAATAATGCTCAAATGAAAGAAATGTGATTTAAAAGTGAAGTCAGAATTAATACTCGCTGTGAAAACCTTTATTACTGGCTGAGGTGTTGGCACAGGAATGGATAAACCACTTCAGGAAAAATGAGAACTAACCAAAGCATTTATTTAGATCAAGAGCTGAATGCTCAGACTTTTGTAGTAGAGACGAACATGCCGGTATCTTCCAGAGATGCTGAATGCTGTCTATGCAATCCCAGAGGGCAAACGTCACGCTGGATTTGGTGGTTGCAGAGGTCTGGGGGGCTGCATGTGTGGGCAGGAGATGGGGCTGCGGGTCAGCGTCGTGCTCAGCCCTTTTCTTCCCCATTACCTGCATCCAGGTGGGTTTGCAGAACAAAACCAAGGTGTCATTCATGTCATTTAACTGCGTGCTGGCAGTTCCTTCTGTTTGTCCTTTTACCGTGTGATAAGGGGTTTATACAGGGAAGTATGAATAACAAGAGGAGGCAACAAAAATCCCCGAAGTAGAAACAAGGCCAAGCAAGAGGAGCAAAGCACAAGTTGGCAAGAGCCAAAGGCCTTGAATTGATTTCACTTCTGACTTCTGTGTTTATTCAAAGGTTGTGGATACAGGTTAACTTCCTTTGGTCAATATTTATTGCAACATTACTTGTCTTAAACTGGAACAATGAGAACTTTGTTGATTGGGTTAAGAGATTGTTCCATTTTATTTGATCTCCTGCATCTCTCTCTGTATCTGCAGGTTTTAAGCAGTTTATTTTAATTTCAGATTTCTAACCCTCCATTGTGAATCGCTGCTGTGCCACTGGCAGCAGCACTTGAGGGGCTATTGTTTGTCTATTCAAAGTGGTGGGAGCACACAGCCAAGCCCTTCGCTTCCCTGAAACCCGACCTTCCTTGATGATATTGCACCCTGCAGATTCGGAGCAGGATAAACATTTTAAAGGACATGAGAAATATCAGATAGGTTATTTTTCATCAGAAAAGGTTGTAGAAATATTCTGCACAACACTTCAAAATAGGAGGAAAAAAGCCATCGTGGCAGTAGTTACTTTTCAGTTTGACAGCCATCGAAGATGCTGCCCAAATCAATTAATAGGAGAGTGATTGCCTCCTCATGATTAACCATGCTAACCCTTGAGCAGAATATCAGTGAAGTCTCAGTGTAGTGAATGATGACTCTGCTGATTTCACCGTAGTTTAGCGATGGCAATGATTTTGGTGCTATTAGGAGCGGACCCATCCTGGACAGTCTCCCAGTCTGTGGTGTTTGGAAGTTGCCCCAAAGTCTCAGGGATTTCTCTCTGGAATAGGAGCATTAATATAATGCAGAACATAGTTCAGATATTTTAAATCATGTTGTCCACAACTGGCACTATGAGGAAAGGTATGTTTATGACTTCCATCTCTGTTATTTTTTACTTGGGCTTGTTGCTTGGAAAGTGTGCTCATTTTGAGTCCTTCACTCAGCTGTGCCTACCCAGAAGAAAAACAAACCCGTTTCTTCTGGGAGAGCCGGGCAGCGCACACATCAGAGCAGCGGGGCCAGCTGCGAAAACGCGCTGTCGCTTTGTTGGTAATTCTGCAGGAGTGAGCCGAGGGGACCACCCTGTCTTCAAAACAAAACAAACCACCAGCAAAACAAAACACTTTCTGTGTGCAACTTTGATTTTGCTGAAAAAAGCAAACTAAAAAAAAAAAAGGCAGCAAACAGGCTTATTGCTTGCACAGGATGCTATAATAATTACTGGGGCAGATTTTCCATTCCTGGTTGCTTTTGCCTCACACCTGTAGGAGGCCTGTTCTTTTGCTTCTGTGCTTCAGCACCAAAGTACTTTTATTTGAAAACATGAGGAAATTCAATTTCCTAACATACCTCTCAAGTCAGGGCAGTTATGGCAATAGAAGAGTTGCAAATGGCTCATGTGTGAACAGTTTAGGATGGAGCTGTTGGTCCGGGGCCATGCTGAGGTGCGGGAGAGGGAAGATCATTGTAAATGTTCTTGTGGGGATCTGATTGACAGCTTATTGTCTGCAGGCTGTTGAGTGAAGAATAGGAAATGAGTTAAGTGTAGGGATCTGGCAGGCTGCAGGCGCTCCTGATGGCAATGCACCTGGGGCTCCCAAACCAGCCCCAGGCACCACAGCACCCCAAAGGGACACCCCCTGGTCGGTTCAAAACCAGTGTGAGGTGAGGCTGTGTCTTGTTTGCTGCTGCTTGGTTGTTGGGGGGGCCTGGAGCAGTCTCAGCCCCCAGGGTCAGTGTGTTGGGGTGACCCCGGTTTGTCTGCGATGCATTTCCAGCCTGTTAAGGTGGGGGACAGCAGGGACATCGCTCAGCACTGGTGGGTGCCCACGGTCCGTAAGAAGGAAACGTCTTCTCCCCTGGCTCAATAGATCTGTTAACATGAGGTCTCTCTGGGAGTTTTACAGTATCATCAGGTCTGGGGCTGGTTGTGTGTGTTTTGAAGTTTTCATTATCCCACCTTGTTCTGTGGAGTGATGCACGCCCTTGGGTCTGAGCGCCAGTGAGAAGCCCCTGATGAGTGATTAAATGTTACAGAACTGCATGTGCTAAAAACAGAAATACGTTTTTAAAAATACTGCTCCCCCACAACCTCACTATCTGTATTTTTTTTTAATCTCCTTGCCTATGTGCATTAAAAAAAAAAACTAAAAAAAAAAAATCCCAGCTTTGCATTGTTAGTGCAGGCTTTGGAGCCAGATTGTACTACAGAGCACACTGATGTGTCTTCCCCTGAGGTATGGAAAGATCTATGTGTGCTAAGCAGGTGTTTTCGTTTGTTTAATTGGAGCTGAGTTTAGCACAATATTACAGATAAATGAATTACACATGTTCAGTAATTCATAGAAAGTGATCGTTGTTTTGCTTAGGCACTTGTCTTCACATCCAGGTTCGCAGAGATAGCGTGCTGGCAAACGTGGACAAAGGCCTTTTAAAAACAAAAAATGGTGTGTACATGAGGAGAGCCTGGTGTCTGGTTGCTAAAACAGCAATAACTATTTTGTCTTTGTTTAAATTGTAGCATTTTAAATTTAAAGAGTATCCTGTTTTGACAAACTACAAAACCACAGGTCTGAAAAAGACGCGCATGAGGCCTGTGTCAATCGTCGGTGGCACCTCCGGGCAGGAAGCTTTGGGGTGACACAGCCGGCGGTGATGGCACCGGGGATGGAGAGACCCGGGAAGCACCCGCGGGGCTGCAGGGCTCCTCCGGCACGCCGCACCCGGGGGAGCCGGTTGCATGCACGTTGCTTGGCAAGACAACAACTGGCTTGCTTCTACCGGTGTTTTTTATTTATTATTAGTCACTTCTTCTGTCCTTTTTAAATTTTTTTTAATTGTTTTTAAATGGGGCTTCCTGGGCGCAAGCTGCTCCCCTCCTCACAGAGGTGCTGAGGAACCACTGGCAGGACTGGCAGCAGCGGGACGGGAGCTGTGGATCCCAGCAAAGCCCCCCAGCGGGGGCAGCAGGGGTGACGTGCTCGCTCCCCCCGACCAGCACCAAGTGAGACCCCACCGGGCAGCTTGGAGGTGCTGCCTTCCAAAGGACAGGCAAAACCGGCCGCTCCTTACAGCTTCCCTCCTGGCTTTGAGTAGTCCCAGCCCTTGGCCAGCTTCCAAATGGATAATTACATTCAACTTACCCAAATTTCCTCTGCAGATTCAATTGTAAACTATTTTCTCGCTCTCTGCTGCCAGTGTTGTATATAACTGTGCTGCGCAGCATTAAACAACTGTCATGCGCAGCTCCAGAGCCTGTTTTAGGCACAGAAAGTAAAAGGTAGTATCAGAACTTGGGCTGAACTTTAGAGGGAGTGTTGTTTGTGCCTTTTCAGTTTGTGAAGTACTTTGGAGCGAGCTTTTGGATTAAAGGTGTGGTTGGTGCGTAAGTCACGGTTATTAGCAGATGGTGCCAGCACTTGAGGCTGATCGTGAAAAGTGACTTATCCAGGGACGTCCTTTCTTATGGATGTGTTCTCATATTAATAATTGAAATTAAGGTTGTTTAGCTGCATTCCTCATTCATCTAGGAATTTGTTAATGCATCACATATAGAGCCGCTGTGCATATTCCTTCCCACCCCCTGGCGCTGGCTTCCCACCCCTCTCCTACCAGAGCACTCCCTTCCATGGGCTACAACAGGAGGGTCTTGTATGGCAAGAGCTACACTGACAGAGAAACCAGCAGCCCGTATCCACATGGGTACCTGTATAAAGCTGTGCCTAGCAAAGCCTGTGTCCTAGGATGTGATCCAGGCAGCAGATCTCAGTGCAGCAGCGTGTCCTTCTGAAGGAAGCCAAGGGCACGTGGGGAAGTGGCGCGTGATCTGGGAAGTGCTCCTGCATCCTCCACGTTAGATGCAGCCACCGCAGTAAATCACAGTTGAAAGTGAGTTGGAAGTTTTTGAAGCTGTAGTTGCTTGTTTGAGGCTTTTCCTGCTGCACGTGTCGGGATGGGATTGTTCTACGGGAGGCTCCTGGGAATTAATGTGTGTCCAAACCCAGCCGCAGTCTCGGAATGTTTGTGGCGGCGTAATCTATAAACTTTTAATTATATATATAGCTGTGTAAATAGCTTGAAATTTCTTTAAACTCTTTGTTCACGAGTGTATATTAAAAAGTGCCCATCCCACATGCACACACACACCCTTTTCCTTCCTTCCTCGTTTTACACCCACTTCCAGCAAGGCTTTGGCTCGTGGCATCATCCTTCCTTGTGCCGGGAGCCGTGGCCGGAGCTCCCCGCAGGGCTGGCCTGGCCAGGGGCTCCGTGGTCCATCCATCCCCTGCTCTGCCATCCTCTCAGCATGTGTCCTGTGCCAGAGGAGGGTGCAGAAGCTTTTGGCTCTGTCTGGGTTTCCCACCTGATGTGCAGCCCATTTGGGAGGCTGATTCCGCAGCTTCAAACATTTTAATGAGATGCAAATTGTTTGTGGTGCTGCCTTATTAAATGTATTGTAATTTTTAAATCATTTGCTTGTTAATTGTATTTAAATAGCTGCCACTTAGACAAGCAGAAAGTTTCCATAAAGATAAATTGTTTTTTCTTTTTACTATGTTTGAAAGCGGCCCCAGTGACCTCTCTGGGCTGCTTTGATACAGCACTTTCCAAATGGAAGCGTGCCCTGGCTGTGCTCACCTTCTGGTCCGCATCCTTTTCCCCAAAGAAGAAATACTCACCCTGTTACCTTTCTTCTAGGAAACCGCAGTCCCTTGAGCAGGTAGCACAGCAGGGAGGTGTGGGAGTTACAGAGCAGATCACTCACTTTTCCCCTCTTCAGCCCAGTCGGATCAGCCTAGGTCAGATTTTGGGCTGTGTGTGATGCAGATGCTGCAGCTCTGGTGTAGACGGGATTTGAAAGGGTCGCCAAGATTTGGGGGGTGCTTTATATCTTTTGGGCCCTTTCAAATTCCCAGCCCATTTTTATGTCGATGCATGTCTGCTGGGCTGCCAGGGCAAGGTCACCTGTCCCAGCACCTTCAAGGCTCTGTCTTGCGCATGTTGAAATAAATGGCAAAGTTTCTCTTGGCTCCAGATATTTCATATCTGTTCGTTCTTCTTCCCTTGGCTGGAGGGGTCCACCCTGCTCCTGACTCTTGTTTTCCAGCTCCTCCTTTGTCAGGGCTGGACCCTTGTCTCAAATCTGCCTTCTTTCCCCAGTGGCATTTCATATTCCCTTTGTTTCCATTTGCATCTTTGTTGTGCAGCAGGATCAGTAATAATAGTTAATAATTAGCAGTTCAATAGCACTCTTCACCTTCAAAGCAATTTTAGGCATTAAATCACTGCAGCTCTGCTGGCCATATTACAATATTGACTTGTTACTTCACCAGTGTCACCGAGGCAGCAAGAGCTGCATTTTTATGGAGGCCAAAATGGGGTCATTTTTTTTAGAGTACAAAATTGGCCAAAAAAAAAAAAATTCTCTTAGGCTGACACTTTGCCAAATTTCAGCATAGAGCCAATTTTTAAAGCTGAGTAATAAACACCTGAAAAGTTCTGGTTTATAATGGCAGTGCTGAAAAGCCATTAAATGAATGGCTCTGCTACAACGCAAGAAAACCCTCTTAAACTGTCAAAAAACCTGTAAAAGCTGGACAGAGGCTTAGCGAACGTCAGCTTTGCCTTTGAGCCTGGAGTGGCGGGATGCAAACTGGTGGGGATGGGTAGGGCAGATCATTAGGGGTGTCCCTTCTCTGTGGTGGCAAAATGATCCTTTTCCAGGGATGTGGTGGAGCAAGGTGAGCATCGCATCCCAGGTGAGCAGGTCTCCCCAGCCACTGGGGAGAGGGAGAGCAAGGAGGAGTGATGGGGATGGAGCTCCAGGGGAGCAGAGAGCAGAATTTGTGGCCAAGTGAGCGGGGCCTTGAGCAGAGAAGGAGTCAGGAGATGCAAAGGTGGTAGAGGAGGCTTCGGGGGAAATGGCGTGAGAAGGAGCAGCATGGTGAGAAGCCCAGCTTGACTTGTTTTCTCCTGAGCCCGAACGACTTATTTCTGCACAGATTTCCAAGGAGGTGAGGGCAGCTCCGCTTCCTTGTACTTGCGACCTGCATTTCGCTGGCACACGCTGGTGCAAATGCTGCCCAGTGAGCATTGTAAGTGCAGATGGCTGAGAGTCAGGTACCAAAACCACCTCCCTGAGGGACCACCAGCCCCTGATCAGCTCGGACCCTCTTCCCTTCCCAGCACGGGGTCTGCTGGCAGAAGGTGCCGCTGGGAAGCCGAGCTGTAAAGGCAGCGTAGTAAAAGAGCAAATTGACCAGTAAAAGAAATCAGTAAATGAAGGGAACAGCTATTAATGTGCCAAGCCAAGATGTGTAATTATACCCTAGGTCTTTTCCAAACTAATACATGTTAAAGGTGTAAACCTATTAAAGGAGAGATTTTTCTGTACAGCGAACTTATGTAGATAGAAGGATTTACACTGTATTTTATTCTTGTATTATAAGGTATAAGGAACATTTGAGCAAATGCAGTCATTCCTATTATTACAATATCATACATTTTTCATACCATTTTACGCTGTTCTTCAAAAACTTTGGCACTAATTCTCTTTATATTGTTAGGAATTTTCTTTTAAAAACACAATTCTTTTTCTCAAATAGTTAATTAGATTTTGAACTTCAAATACGGTACTTATTTTTTTTCTTTCCAAGAATAGGGGTGTTAGATCCATTGTGCTGGCCAAATTACAGTTTGGATAGTTAAATTCTCTCTGCTTAATCACCCTGCAGTTTCATTCGAGTGAAGGATTTGGTGCCTCAGGTGTCCTGAATTCCTCCAGAGCTCTATATGGCGAAGTTGCTGCCACCATCCATCCCAGAAGTGGCTGCATTTGATAGCAGAGAATTGTCATCTGCTTCCCGAGCGTAAATAACAGTTTCACTCACAGACGTGGATTTTTGTAGCATTCCTCTGTTGTTACACTTTGCAGCGAGTTTGTGCTTTTCCAACCCAAGCAGCCCTGCCCCAAGTCTTCAGGCACATCTGAGAGATTTCTCTTGTGATGGGAAAACAAATTTGTAGTAAGGGGCCCCAGACAAATCCCTTTGTTTGTTCACCCTTTGCCATGACAGGTGCAGTAAGGAAGTGGGTCCTGGCTGCCCTGCCACATCCCCTCGCTGCTTTTTGGTGTCATCCTTTTTCTTGTTGCTCAGATGGGAGAAAAGAATTGGGACAAGCAGCAGTGGGATTTGGATAGGAAACATCCATGGGTCATAACGCTGGACTGCAGACAGGAGCCCCCTTTGCCTGGGGAACGGGGGTGAGATGGGAGGCCCCTGTCCTTGAGCTCAGTTTGGGCCCGGTTTATTTGGGAAGAAGTGATGGATCGCGGCATTGCACTGTGAAGGGCCGGAGTGGAAGTACAAAGGGAAGCCCCAGAGCACACAGCCAGCCCTGCTTAGTGCCACACAAAGGGCTCTGAGCCGGTTGGATGACCCCAAGGGATCTGAGAGCAAAGTCCCGTTAGTTGTGTTTGCTTAGCCCGTACGGCTGGCTGTTTCTTGTCCATGTGAAACCAGACGTGCACCATCAACATGACTGACATGGCCAAAGGCCAGGGGGTGGCTGTGCCAAAGCTGGGTCCGCTCCTGCCCTGCAGCTTGCCATCGGCTTCTCCTCCCCTCCTGCGCCCCGTCCTGCCAGGCTGAGCGAGGGGATGCGCCTGACCCAGAGACAGCGAGGAGGAGATGCGACCATGTGGAGGCCTCTGTCACTATGCCCTGCTTTCAAAAGAGCTTTTTATCCATATACAGGAGAACCTGGGATGGTAACCTTCAGGAGCTCCTCCTGGTAGTTCAGCCCTGCCTTGCAGCATACTTGGAGAGCCTGGTATGGCAACCAGACTCAGCTCAGAGGCAGAGAGCTGCTCTGTGTCCTCCTGCCTGCAGGAAGTCTTCTTGGCTTTAGCACTGTTTGCCAGATTTGCAAAATACTCTGTTCTGCTGCTTTTTGGCATTTTGGAGGTGCATTGATTCCTGGAGCCGTGGTGCCACCCATTTGCTCTAGCAGGAGCAGAGAGATGCTGGTGCATCCTTCCCCATGTAGCATCAGCAGTGCTGCAGCTTTTCTGTCTGCTCCTGTCTAACCATGAGGGCTGTTGCCTAAACACCTCTTTGGGAAATAATTTGAGTTGTTTTGTTGCATATACAAAGTTAACTGTTCTCCTCTTTAAAGAAAAGATGAGCAAAAGCTCTTTCCATGGGTGCTTTCTTAAAAAAAATTGAAAGTAGCTTTTGAATGTTGGAGGAAAACTTGGAACTATGAGCCAGCTAAATATACTGAATCATGAAACCTTGGGGACCATTGAAATGAGAACAGTGGCCCATTACTGCTAAGAAGGTGTTTTATTGAAAATACTCCGACATGCGTTCCCAACAGAGTGCGTAAAAACCGGCAAGATGCCCAGCGGTGATACAGGTTTTTCTCACAGATGAACCAGAATATATAGCTCGGCACTGCTGGGCTGCGTGCAAGTAAGCCGTGTAGCACACTGATACGTGTTTCTAGGTAAAAGGGCCCATGTTTCATCTGACTTATTTTAAATCTGTGCCTATATGTGTGTACATAGGGGCGTGTGTACGTAAGTTGTGGAAGTAGGCATGTTTTTTTTCAGAAGGGGATTCTTTGTGGTGAGGTGGAGCGTGAAGTCTCCTGATGCCAGAAGCCGATTGCCAGGAGAGGGCAGCGCATCTAACTCACTGTTTCACACCAGCGGCACCCGCACCAGCCCCAGGTTGGGGTGATCCACCTCAAAAAGCAAAGCTGGGGGCACTGGGGCTGCTCCCGCCCGCAGCGCCCACCGGCCTGCACAGGGGCCATGAGCAGGAGAGCGTCCGTCTGGGCTGGCCGGGAGTCCACCGGTTAATGCTTAACGGGCAAAATGTGTTTGATTGAGATTTGTTTTGTTGATGTTTCATTCTGCGTGGTGTTGTGTGTTTGTTGTTTTGTTGTTTTTTTCTTACCATGGCAACTTTAACATCATGACAAAACATTTACTCCTCTCGGAGCCATTGCTGTTGTCATGCCCAGTAGGTTATTGTGGTAGGCAGGGGTTGTTCTTTTCAAGTGAAGGTGTTGTCATCTCCTACCAGATACCACCTCCAGTCTTCCTTGTCCTAGGGTTTTCTCTGTGTGAACACCATGTTTCACCCCACGGCAAAAAAATGAGTTTTTTAATGGAAACTGCAGCATTTCCTCTACTGTACGTGACATAAATGCTATCTCACGTAATTAAGGAAAGTAACTGAGAACAGTTAGTGGTGATTACCTTTCAATATATTGTGTACATTGGGGCAGAAAAATAAATTATGAATAATGCCCAAGCATACTCGGAACAATTTGCACACTGTGCTGTGAGTGATGCAGACCTGCTGGTAGGAGAGTGCGCTAATAAATTTTACTTTGTGGCGGAAACAAGAGATTACAGTTTATTAGGAAAAGAGATGGCAATTTATTAAGATCAATCAAATATGAATGCAGAGCAAAAATATTGCTGTTTGTGTTTATTTATCTGGAAGCATGTGGGGTGCAATTATATAAAATTTGTTGTTTACCTGCGATGTTTGATACATTATTAATATTTTTATGTTTAGAGGGAACCATAATTTTACTGAAATGTCTTCCATAACTCCTGCACAATCATATTCATAACTCACCTGAATGTTGACACATCCTGCTGTGTATATATAAATTAACTAGTAACACTGGCATTATAAAATGATGCATTAAATGAAGATGTGAATGGTAATTTAAAGCATGCCATGAAGTGAAATTTAAACCATTGTACAACACTGAGGGGATTTAAAGAGCTTTCTTCATGCAGAATTTGCAGGGGCAATAAGGAAAATGACAGTTTCACATCAAAAAAAAGAGCAACAGGGACACAAGCATTACTGAAATGTTAATTGCTTTGCTGTCCTGTTTTGCTAGAGACACCGTCAGCCTAAAAATGACTTTTCTGTCTGAGGATATTTTACAATGAAGGCATTAGCTTGAGAATATTAAAAATGACCAAAAAAATGTTTACTTTGTCCTTTTTCTCAGCACTTTGTGGGTAATAAGTTTCACCGTTTCCTGTTTAGTCAGTTGTTTTCCCTGTTTGTTTTTGTAGGTCTTTCAAACAGCAACAAGGGCAAACGAAGCATTCTCAAAACAGGAAAATGTGATTTAACCCCACAAAAATGGGCCTGGGGACCCAGGAGCGGGAATAGTATCCGAGATTTTCCCTCAGAACTGCAAAGAGCAGCTTGATTTTAAACGGGCCCGTGTGCTGAGCAGCGTAATTTGGCATTCGCCTTTGCCAGGTTTGGCGTTGGCTCCGGCGGGCGGGCTCCTCGGTGAGCAGCGGGGCTGCCCACCGGCAATGGCACCAAAATTCACCTGAATTGCTCCAGGTTTGTGCTCAGGGATGGGGGAGAAGGATTTGGCCCACCATCTGCTGCCAGACAGCAAAGTGGGACGTATTTGGCCCTGCCTGCCCAGGGGAGCATCCCAAGGGCAAGAACAGACGAATTGGTGTCTTAGGTAGAAATTGCCTCATATTGGGACTAGACATAACATTCTTTAATTTGGGGCAGGTTAACTCTGGCTAGAGGAGGCTGCACTGTGTGGGTGTCTTGTCTTTTCTTTCTCCTTGCCCCGCAGGCAGCTGGTGCTTTTTGATGGGCAAGTCCACGGTTTCTGCATGGTTAGGTACCTGCAGAAGTCTGCGAATGACGTGTCCATGTAAAACAATGGCATAATAAAACCATTTATTCCACCGTATTCATCTTCATTGTAATTCATAGGCTATTCCTCCGACTTGGACCTTAGAGCTTCGTGTCCATGCTGTATACCAGTGATTATTTTATCAACTAGGTGTTGATACCACCACTTAATATGAGCCAGATCTCCTGAGCACTCGGTGCCAGATAGCCACCTAGTCTGCCACGCTCGTTTGCAGTTATTTTTAATTTGTAACTTTATGTGTTCTGTTTTGAACATCCCTGTCTGATTGTCTCTGTCTGTGATGACTCTCCGTAATCTAATGGAATTAAAGTGGGAGTTTATGGTTCTTCCCGGTCTTTTAAAATATTTTGCTGGCTTAGGAATGCATTATATTTCGTGGTGACCTTACTTAACAAGTGCTACCATCTCTGTTACTAAGGGAATAGACCGAAGGTTTTAGCCTACAGCAGATGTTGGCTACGCTTTGCAGGTATGAAGCTTTTATATGAAAGGGTATAAAATGCTTTAAAAATACGGCTTGCAGGTTCTGTGGCCAGCGCTCAGTGCTTAGACAGCACCTTTCATTTTCAAAGTGTTTTGCAAATATTGGTCTACATAAGATCCTGAAATGAGTAGTGCTATCCCCGTTTTGCAGATGAGGAGGCAGAGGCGTCGGGGCCGTTGACTGCCTTTGAAGTGGTGGGTGTGCAGGCAACTCTACAGCCAGGCCAGAAATTTTGCAAACTGAGCCGTCAGAGGGAGAGGCATCCTCAGTGTGATACATGTTTTTCAAAACAAAACAGAACAAAAAGCAACAAAAATGTCTAGATGACTTTTCCCTAAGGCTGGGAAGAATTGTCAGTGTCAGAGCAGCACTGTGCTTTTGCTTTGCATGTAACTCACAGACCTGTGATTTTTCTTCGCCTGTGGAAAGAAGATAAATGCCTTGTACGAAGTTGTAGGCTTCACAGAGTCCCCTTTTTTATAAATATAGTAAGTCAGAGCTTGGTCCAAAGATATGTGAGCAGCCAGCAGTCAGGGCAGAAGGAGGGCACTGGGCTTTCGTTGAGCTGTGTGTGCCTGGGTATGGCAGTATTGGAAAATACAGGATGTTTCAAAATGGTAGACACGGTTTGAAATCACTGTCTCTGCGATTGGGTCCATCTTTGTGAAACACCCTGTAAGAACTGAAGATATGACTTAATAGGATTGAGGGTCGTGTGTGCGTGTGAGAAGTTTGTGCTGTGGAAGCGAGTTAGATCAGATGATTTCCGAACTGGGGTCTGTGGAGCATCCCATGACTGGTGTGCACAGACTGCCCGGGCGTGCAGCCCCCTCCGTGTTTCAGCTGTGAGGTTACTAAGGGTGTGTTTTAAATGCACAGAGCTGTTTTCTACCGATGCTCTTGTGCCATGAGTGCAGCTGGGGATGCTGCGACCGTGATGCTTTTTGCAGATACAGTGAGTCCGTAAGAGAAACAGTTGAAAAGTTTGTCTGTGTATCCTGTAATATATTCCCCAAAGCAATTTTATTTCCTCGAGATTACTTGAAGTCCAGGACAGGAAGGATTCTCTTAAGCGCAGGTGATAATTATTGCTAGATCATTGCATGCATTACCGGGTTATGTTGTTATTGACAGTCCAGCGTGTTGGAGTGTGGGTGTGTTTATTGCTTGAACTGCATACATATAATACTTACAAATACCGGCTGTTTTCCTGCCCTTTATATGCTGACCTGCTCGGTGCCTGTGTGCCCCTTTAAGAGGCAGGCGCTTTCTGATTCATGTAGGCTGTTTCTGGCAGATTTAGGGTCTTGCAAAAGATGCCCTTAGTCCCTTATTAAATATTCATAAGAAGGTGGGGTCACATTTTTGTGACCTGAAAAAAATCCCATTAATAAATTTGTTATCTGACATGCAAACACTTCAGGGTGGAAAGCAATCCGTATCACATCCCATTTAACATCAGATCACAAGTTGTCAGTAAATTGGGTCCTTTGTCTTTGCTTCTTGTGAGGTTCTTCAGCAGCAGAACTAATGGGGCTATTGTCTGACAGCCCTCGACTCCTGCAAATAAAGTACAGTTCTGCCTGGAAACCGTGTCAGGGCGGCTTTGGTCTTTTCAGTAACTTGCATGTGAAGTAACTATCTGCGTCAATTTTGTCTTGAGAAACTATGTGAAAATATTTTAAAAAATTAAATTGAAATGGCAGGAGAGATTTTTACGAGGTATTACTGTCTGAGATTAAGTAGATAGTAGCTTTTTGGGCGAGAGAAATGAGGTTACTGGGGCCGTGGCAGTGCCTGGGTGAGAGACAGCGCAGTGACAGGGTCGTGTCTGTGTGTTACGGTCTGGGGGCCACGAAAAGTTATTTTTTTGAGCTCCCCCGCAGGAGAGTTGGCAGAAGCTGTTTCTGAGTGATGGGAAAGCGCTGATGGTACCGAGGTGCCGCAGAGGGTTCACTTCCACCAAACCCGAGGGCTCGGCCACCTCCAGAACAGGTGGTGGTGGCTGGTGCCGGCAGAGGAGCCCCTGGCTGGGGGTGTGTCCGAGCATCCCCTTGGTGTCTCTGAGCATCGCCCTTGTCTCTGAACATCCCTCGGTGTATCTGGGCGTCCTCCCCCCGTCTCTGAGCATCCCCCGTCTCTGCCCGGCCCCCTCTCTTGCTGCAGGGAGGTCAGCACACGGGGTGCCGTTCGCAGGCCGGGCGCACTGGTCTGCTTGGTGCAAACTCCTGTTAGAACCTTCTTGTGGTTGTGTGGCGTTTTTTTAAAATTATTATTTTCCGATATTAAACTGTGGGGAAAGGCGACAGGAGAGTAAAAGCCACTTCTCACTGGAGAAGAGAAAGTTGCAGTGGAAGGAGGGACCGATTCTCCTTCCCCGCGCCGTGCCGGCAGCTCGGTGCCGGCTGACACTCCCCCCGCCCCGGGCTGGCACCCACCCCCGCGAAACAGATTGATTTCGGGGAGGGGGGCGGCTGTTACCCACCCGGGCGGTGGGGACGGTCAGAGGGCGCGGCGGCGGCAGCAGCGGGGGGAGGAGGAGGAGGAGGAGGAAGGGGGGGCCGGGCCCGCGGGGCGCCCCGTTCCGGGGCGGGGTGTGCGCGGCGGCGCAGGGCGGGGCCGCGCGGGTGGCGGCGCGCGGCGGCGGCAGCCCGCGAGCAGCGCGCGCCCCGGCCACTCCGCCCGCGGAGGCTCCGCACCGCTCCGCGCCGCCCGCGCGCTCCATGGCCCCCCGCGCCGCGCGCCGCTCGCCGCCGCCCAGGTGGGTGCCCTGCGAAGGGTGGGGGGGACGGGCCCGGTCCCCAACCGGCGGAAAGAGGCCGGGGAAGCCGGAGGATGCTCCAGCCTCGGCCGCTCCTGTCGGGGCGGGAGTTTGCTGGGCCGGTTCCGCGGGGTCCGCGCTCGCCTGCGAGGGGAGGGAGGTGCGGTGTGCGCGCTTCGCAACTCGCCGGAGGGTTCTGGAAGTGATGAGTTCTGTGTTTTTGCCCGTCTTTTGTTCTGACAGTTTGGGTGCGCGGAGCCGGCCGGGCAGTTTTTACTTCCGTGCTGTAGTTTTGAAGAGCAGAGAGGAAGGAGGGAAAGTGCCCAGGGCCGGGTAGAATACTTTGTCAGGTTTAAATGTCAGGAAGCGGGATTGCTGAATGGGTTCGCCAGTCAATTTACCGGGGGAAATTAAGTGAGTGAGCTTTGTTTTTGACATTGACTGGTGTTACGAACCCCAGCGAAACAGCCGTAACGGGACCTAAACGCAACTGAGTTAAGTGTCAACCCTGCGAGCCTGGTTTTCAGTGCAAACGAGACGGTTTTTCTGGGGTGGCGGTGGGGCGGAGGGAACCCTTAGGAAGTGGGTGGTAAGTTTAGAGCAAAGTGCACATACACTCTTCCTCTTTGGAATTAACTCCTTCAAAGCCAGCTCGCTTCACAAAACACTGAGGGTTTCGACTTGTCCTTGTGCCGCTGGTCGGGAAAAGCCACTCGATGAGGCGACACAGTCATCGCGGTGCGTGTGCCGGCGTTCCAAGTGCTACCATCTTATATTTTTAAATAAAAACAACTTTGGTGGCAGGAAATGTGAATCATTCGGGGTGACTAAGATCTGTTTATGAAAACGAAATGGTTGGATTTGTTCTAGCAAGGAGTGTTGAATTGCAAACTACAATAAATCGCTGAAGTTTATTTCTAATAAAAAGTGACTTACGCAGGCTAGTTTGCCTTTTATAAATAAACGGAAATGTTAAAGTCTTTTTCATTTAGATCAGGGCTAATTTTCATGCCTGATGCTCCCGGGCCCGATCCTGGAATGACTTGTGCATGTGCAATAGCTATAATAGGAGAGGAGCCTCTCTCCCTCTCTCCCCTGAAGCAATAAGCGCTCTGCCTGATAAATTAGTATTCGCTGGATTGGGCCCCTCATAAGTATGTTTACTGTGCGGAGCTTTCAGACATGTTTACGTCAAGTTAAAAAGCAATGCTATTTGCTTCTCTCTATCTTAAAAGTCACAGCTAAAAGACACGTTTATGCGTGAATGTGTCATTAGAGCGTGCTTCTGTCTGGTTAAGAAATGGCTTTTGTTGATTGTGTATTTATTGCAGTAGCAGCCTAGGAAGTCTCTAAAAGCGGGCACTCTCCTCACAGCCAGCGGAAAATCTGCTGTCAGAGGCTTTCAGTGATCTCCTGTGACTACTTCCAAAAATTTCATTGATAAGGCTGCAGAGATGAAACCCAAATCCTTCCTAAACAGAGTAGCTGCCTTGGCCTAGACTGCAATAGAGCTGAACTGCAAACTGATTGGTCTGACACTTTATAATCAAAGTTGATTTATTGTTCATTAGTAGTGCATTAGCCCTTTCAGGCAAGACAGTTATTTGTGTAGTGGCCTGTCAAACAAAAGACCGCTAGCACCTGTCACTTCTAAACCATGAGATAAGCGAGCAGATATTAAGATAATGCAGATAGAAATGCACTGGAATGAGGTAAAGTTCTAGCAATTTCTCTGTAAGAAGTATTGTTTTATTTAACGTGCTCATGTTCGGCATGTAGAGGAACTGGACTGTAGAGCAGAGGGGTTCCCCTGCACCAGGACCATCAGGAGGAGAAGGTGTAGCCATGAACTGGACATGTGTGGTTTCAGAGCACATCCGAGGTGAGGAGACAGCTGGGGCAGATAATGAATGGGAAGAGCCAGTCGCTCATGGAAGATGCGAATGCTGTTTTGGTAGCCTTTATTTAATTTTGTTTGATTTTAGTTTTAGTGTGAGAGGAAGATTGAGGCACTTTTCATGTTTTGTCCCTGACTCCTTCCTCTTCTTCCCAATGGACAGATGTCATGAAATGATGCTCTTGCTGGCAGGGGTTAATTATATGAAAACTTGATGACATCACGGCAGAGCTGTGAGAATGTCAAAATACATCTGCTGCCATATTCAGACATATTGCTCTCCCTCCTCTCCCCCTATATCAGCTCCCCTCCCCTTCTCAAAAGGGAATGATCTCATGACATAAAACAGAAAACAACACAAGTGTCAAAAGAAAACAAAATTAGTGAACTTTTGTCTGCCACCATAGAAACGAGGATTAACTTATGTTATTCCAGAGCATGGAATGGAGACTATCTGCATGAGGATATATAGTGTATTGTCTTCTGTGAATTTTCATTTGACAGGGATTTTGGAGGCTGTGATCTTAATTAAATCTCAACTGACTCAAATAATGCATCTAAAGGCATGCAGTGTTGCGTAACCTTGCTGAGTTGGTAAACCATAAATCATCAGAAAGCTTATGATAGGAAGGGCTGCTTTGAACATTTTTTTGTTTGCTACAGTTGTTTTTTTCTTTTGGTCTTGTTTAACATACACTGTACTGTGCCCTCCCTTTTTCAAGCAGCATAGTTTTTGCTTTAAAAAAAAAGAACAAGCTCTCAGGCATGCTCTGACCAGTCACTCAGCTGAACTAAAGAGAAGTCATAAATATAATGGGATTGACAGGGAAGAAATGAAATCCCAGCGCTGGCTTTCTGGGGATCTCGCTGCTCGTAGGAAGCTGTGGGTGCCTCATGTTCTTCTCCAGCTGGGTTGAGCCCTCTGCACATTTTAAAAGTGTAACTCTGAGCCCCACGCTGAAATTCATGCTGGGGGTAAACAGTTATCAGAGAGCACTGTGGATAACGCATCGCCCCCGGGTTGCGCTGGGGCACAGATGGATTACTGCGCTAATGGACGGTGGGCTTTGACGTCTGCACAAGTTGAGTTGACTTCAGTTGTGTGCAAGGAAGAAAAGGGTTGCAAAAGTTGTGTGGAGAAGGGTAAAGGGGATTTTTAGGCATTGAAAATGGTGTAGGGCAGTCAGAGTGATTTCTCACGCAGCATTTTAACCTGGCAATGCTCAAGAATTGTGTTGTTTTTAAAATACTGAAGCTAAACAAATTACTACTTCAGTGTAAAGTGCTTTGCTTTCTGAATTTGTGATTGCATGCCCTGGGCAGCTGAAGGAAACGTAAGGGGAGAAGGATTTTTGCATTCAAAAGTTTAAGGAGTTGCAAAGCTCTTGTGCTTTCTTACCCTGTATTTCTTAGTCATTTTAGAGCTGCTGTAGACAAACCTAAGCTGGAAGGACACAGCACTTGGATTTACTTTATTAAAATGTTTCCTGGTAGCAAGATAACTTTCTGATGTTGTTTTCTCCCTTCTTTGCAAGGGAAAAGCGGTAGCAGGGGTAGTTTTATCAACACCTGCAAAACTAGATTGTGGGAAAGTCCTGACACCATAAGCTAAATTTGTTATTGTTTGGTGAAAGGCTTGGCTGGTTTTGAGCAGTTTGTTTGTTTTATTGAAAGCAGAACTGCTTTACTGGAAACTACTTTGCTGTAGTTCAGTTAAAATGTCCTGTACTGTTTTGTTTTTATAAGGTGCTTACTTGCTCAGCTTGGCTTTCCAGTTATAAGGAAAGGGGGGAAAAAAACACATCATGCAATCATCTGCAGATCTAAAGTGGCCGTGTAGAGAGATGGGGGAGAGAAGCAGCACTGGCAAATATCTCTTCCCTAGCCTCTTTTTTTTGTCCCCCCTCCTTTATTTATTTTATTTTTCTTTTTAACCTTTCCAGCACAGTTTTCTCTGCTAGCGAGAGGGTCTGTAGTTGGCAGTGAAGTTGAATGAATGTTAGAAAACCTAGACCGAATATTGAACAAATAAATGGAATTGCTAATTGTTCTCTGCACTAGTTTCGGATGGATTTGCCTTCATTGATTAGGTAAGATGCTCTGTTATTTGGGAGGGACAACACCCCCTCCTCTCCAAACTGACAACGGGTTTTAATTTTTAAGCTTTATCTTGCCCTTAAATCTGAAACATCATTGTTCAAATAACTGAGAACAAGGTAAACCAACAACATCAAAAAGGTCGGCTTCTGTGATTTCTCAAGGGCTTGTTATTTTGTACTTTCCAATTCTATTTGATGTCTTGACAAAACAAGATGACACAAGGGAGAATACATTAAATTTTGATTTTCATCTAACCTGTTACAGTAGTGGCAGCTTAATTTCTTTTACTTTTTACCGAAGAAGGCTTTTTGCACAATTACTCTAATTGCCACGCCACTTTATGAGAAGGTTTCTTTACAGGTTTCCCATTTGCCTTGATTTTTCGAGGCATTTTTTTGAACGTGCTTTGACCTTTAACACGGCGAGCTTGCTGGTTGGAGTGTGTCTTCATTAGAAGTAAATCAGTGAATGGCAAGATTGTCAAAGAAGCAACTGATGTTTTCTCATTAGAATCTAATTTGCACCGTTGTGCTTAGCTGTGATGTTCAGCTGTAGGTGTCTGCCATAGGTGTGAAAAACTGCACATTTTAAGCAAATAAAGTTTACAGCTGTTATAAAGGCTACGGTTGCAACCGGAGTGGCAAAGCCTAACTGTGCATTTAAGCAGAGCTCTGGTTTTTAATGGGAAATAAACATCATGATTTAACCAGGTGAATATTTTTTAAGAGCTCACTAATTTTTTCAGCTGGCCGGCACAGTACGTGTCTTGTCAAACACCCGGGTTTGCAGAGCAGGCAGAGGAGCCTTTGATTCTTGCTGGAGAAAATACTCGGGGAGTCGAGAGAGGGCTCGTCCTTCCCTAGAAATCTCTGTCGGGAGTTGCAGTTCTTAAGAATTTGACATGGGGGGGAAAAAAAGTCCCTCTGTATAACACTTCCTTTTTGCTCGCGTGAAATTCCAGGCATATTAAATGTTGCCGGCTCTATCACAGTCTTTTATTATTTAATTAAGCTCTCCTTAATGTATTAATGAACTAATACACAAATGTAAGGAATCTGACATGATAATCATTCTCAGTATATTAAGGGTGTTTGGGAGAGAGAGGGTTTCAAGGCGTTTCCAAGGGCTTTAGGGGTATTTTGGATGTTTCTAAGCAGGATTGCTTTTGGTTTATTTGAGGCTTTTTGGCAGAATATGTTGATCTAACATTTCCTTTCCTAAACTCTAGATTTTTTTTTTATTATTATTATTATTTTTTTAACTGAATCATTATAAAACATCCCCACTGTTTGGAACCACGTATAGCAGGTTGTAATTTTTTCTTTCATGCTGCAGTGGGAAACAAAACCAATAAGTTTTTTAAAATATGAAAAATGATGATGATAATCTCAAGGCTGAAATCTCACTCAGCTTATTAAATGAGTATTTGGTTGTATGTGTTCCAGTTTAGTCTCTATTTGACAAATGTTAGATGTAGAAGGGATTTAATTTATGTAAACTTTATATTTTTATGCAAATTAAATGGGTATTTATTACAGCAGAAACAATTATCCTGGCACTTAGTGAGAAACCTGGTATGCATGAGAAATGGTAGATAAGATCAGATGTTTCATTCTGTAAACAAATATGAAAATATTCCCGTTTTTCCTTAGCTGGGAGAGAATACAGAGGACAGCAGACATGCTGACCTGCCGGGGAATGTCAGCGTAACCCGTCACGCTGCTGTCCCTGGGTCAGAGGGAGATCTTCTCTCCTGATAAAATATGATAAACAACATTATAATAAAATGCTAATTTAATTTTAAAGAGAGTTCTCCCCCCTCCCCGCCTTTAATAGGGAGTTGTATTGTTACGGAGAGAACAGTTATGCTAATGACAGACTACTTAGCTGATTTTACATTAATATAATAAACATTACCTGTCTTAATGTGTTGTACTGTATTATGGCAAAACAACTAAGGCTAAAAGTGAGATTCCATTTTGCATAATGAAGCAGCATTGCAGTTTCTGCGCAAATAATTCTAACAGCGGCGGGGTTCTGTTGTTATTTTGGAGGATGCGCTACCGTGTCGGAAACGTTTTAGTGTCGGCTGGACGCAGGTCCTGCCTTCAGCATTTGTTATTTAGCTGGGCTCTGCTCTGGCTGTGGCACCGTGCTGCTGTTTGCCGGTGTATCGGAGCTTTATCTTCTCCTGTGGCACGAGCAAAGCTGTTCTGCATTGTTTTGGCTGAGATTTTTTTTACATTTTAAACGTATTGCACATAATAGCTTTCCAATAAGACAGCTCAGATTAATTTTGTTTGTTTTTTTTCCTAGCCGTATCTATTTTTATTTGCAGCCTGGTATTTATAACTGTTCCTCAGCGACTTGTTTTTCTCTGTTCAGCTATGTTTTGCTCCGTTTAACTTTTATCACAAAATCTTTAACCGAAGAATTGCTGTTTGGAAATCCAAGGTGCCTGGTATGAGGTCTTACTGAAATCAAGTTTGAACATACATCGCAGAGGAAAGGATTTTCTGGCAGAGTTATTCTTTATGAATTAAGGAAATCTTCCCCATCTTCCATGCACGCCTGCTAACAGTTACCAGGACCACAACCGTATCCAACACTGAAGGCACATTGTGTGAAAATGGCATTCTTTCTCCCCCCCCCAACTTCATACAAGATTAAACTACTTGAAATTATTTAGCTAGTATTTAATTATATTAATATCGCTGAAAATGGAGGAATGGAGGTGATTAAATAGGACTAAATCATTTTCATCCCCGTGACCCTTGTCTGGGTTGTATGGAGGAGTGACAAATGCATCCCTGCTGTAACTCCGCTGGGAAGTTAAAGGTGAACTTGGCCTAAGTTTGTGCGAGTTTTCCTTGGTTGGTCTTGCCAAAACGCGGCGTGTTTGGGGCAGCAGGAGGGGGCTGTGGTGTGCGGGGGGGCTCTGGGGATGTGGAGGGACAGCGGGCAAAACCCTGGGAGAAACAGTGTCTGAAAACAATTGTGAGCATTAAAGACATTTTTTGCCGTTGATGGTATTAGCATGTCAGCAGGTCTCTACTAGTACAGCTCCGAAAGCCAAATTGCAGCTGTATTTTTACCTTTGGTGCCAGGTTTACACGCAGCTGGGTACCTACCACACCCTATTGTTATCAGTCAACAATACCAAAAGTAGTTGATTAATCATATCAGTAACAACACTCATGTTTTGTGTGGAAAACAGAAATAAACAAGTTGGAAAAAAGAGATGCCCTGCATGCTAACTTAGCATTCTTTAAATATATATGCCAGTAGTTTAATTTGAACTTCAATTCCCTGAAGGCACTAAGACAGAATTATTTTAGTTCTTCATAAACTGCCTTCCGTGATTCATTGTTAACTCATAAAACACACTCATTTTCATGTATTTAAACAGTTAAGCCATTTTTAAAGTTGGTTTGTAATTTTTTTTGGCAACACATTTAAGTTGACATCTGAGAGATAGAAATCTAAAATTAATTTATAGCCCTCAGTTTAGGTTTCATTTACTATCGGACACAATATCAGAAATAAATATTTTTTATCTAACGTAATGTAAAGTATATTGCACAGTATCTAAAATAAAGTTTAGTTTTGACTGAATACACTCAAAAAGGGACCCATAAATATTAGAGAGCTGTAGTTAAGAACTTACATGACTGTTTTAAATACTATTGATTTAAACCACTGGCTAGATTTTATGAATCAAAGTGTAATTTCCAAGCTTTGGCTATATTTCTCACCGCTAAAGCACTCTCTCTTGTGTGCCTTTAGCAGCTTTCCAGACATTCAACACGGGATTAAATGATAGTAGTTACAATGATCAATAGGTTAAGACCGGTACAATCACTCTTACCGCTAATGACCTCGGTAGTAATGGGTAATAAAGTGTGGGCTATAATAGCCTATTGCTGGTGCTGGATGCCCTTTGATTCCCAGTATTACCAGGGACTAGCTACATGAAAAAGCTGGACGCTGGGAGTTAAGAGACTGGATATATAGGCCATCATTCTTAACTATTTAAAGTCCTCAAACTGTACATCTGCCCACGCGCTTGTCGTTTTTAATACGGTATTTTCTGCTTTATTTGAATTTGTTTGTAAAAGGTTTCTGTAAGTTGCTGTCGTGATGAGCTGAAGGACAATCTTTGGCGAAATGTGGCTGTTTGCCGTGTTTATAAACGGAAAGCAGGACCTTCTTTAGAGGCCCAGATGTGGTGTGAAAATGTGGTTTCAGATGGTAAAATGAAGCTGAACAAGTCAACGCAAACTCGTACTCCTAGGTGCCCCATATATATATAAAATATATACTTTTTTTGAAATTTCTGGTTGGGCGCTTCTGTTCTAGAAAAGAGTGTGCAGCTAGGAGATTCTTCACCAGTTTTCAAAGGCAGGGCAAAATCCTTAGATTTATCCCAAGATAAATGTGCAAAAAAGCCATGGAAGTCAATGGGAGTTGTCTCTGCATAGCTGGCGGCAGAATGCGGCCCTTCTTATTAATCACCGATGTGTAGGGTTTACAGCACCCCACCCTATTCCTGTCTGTATCCCTGCTTGTCGTCATAAATCTGACTGAAGAGTATTTGTGTTGTCTGTCTTCCAAGAAGGGCACAGAAAACATACTTAAACATGCTTCCTCTTCTGTTTGCTCAGTCCAACTTCAATGAAAGGTAGTACAAACCCGAGGGTAAAGTAAACTTCTCTGGGGATGAGAATAATGAAGGTGAGTCACGCTTCGGGGCAGAGATAGTGACGGCAGTATTTAATTAAATAATTCCATACTCCCAGAAAAGTTTTTAGAAGACCACGGATTAAGATATTCTGAATTACTGGGATTAACCACCCTGGTGACTCGGTGTCCTCGGAGCCGGTCCTGCGTGGCGAAGCGGTGGCCGGTGGCGTTCCCATAGGTGCGGGCAAGTGACGCCGGCCACTGGTTTCAGCGGCCACGACTGGCGTGTGACCTGTAATTAAATCTGCGTTTCCCTGCGTTCACACCGGCCTGGGCCACAGTGGGTACGTGGGACCTCGCCGTGTTGGCGTTGCTGGGGTGTCAGTGGTTTGCTCAGAGATGTTTTCAGGTCAGTGCCTGGCCCTGGCACACAACATGTACACAACAACACGGGGAGACGTGCCGTGTACGTGCGTCTGACCTTCAGGAACATTTTTAGTTCATCAAAATTAGTGATGCTGAGAAATCAGGACATCAGTGCATAATGACTGTGAAATTAGGAATGAGAGCTTGCTATGCAAATGACAGGACAAATCATGTGAAAAAGTCAAGATAAACTGCATATTAAGACATTATGTTACATAAAATTAATACTGCATTTCTCTCTTGCTTACTACTACATTGGAAGATTTTTTTTAAACTCCTTTATCTTCTGATCAGCTATTGTCTGCTGATTTTTTTAAAAAGTGGTGCACAGAAAAAGTGCTAAACATATTATTACCTTTTATTGTAATACATTAGATGACAGGAGATCCTTTTTAGCAAAGTATATCCTTTACTGCTTTTAGTTTTGTGCTGTCATGTATTTGATTTGAAACTATAGAAAAGTAAGGTGCTTAAATATTACTGTTAAAACTCATACGGGTTTTGTCTTTTCCTCTCTTGTTTTTTTTTCTTCCCTTTCTTTTCCTTTTTTGGGGTGGAGGGTAGAGGGTGGGTTTCTAGGGAAATAGTCTTCTTGCATTACTAGGACTGACAAAATGGTTCTCATGTAGTCTGCAAATTAAACACAAGTGCAGTGATTATTTTGAATAGCTAAATTACATTCTAGAAAGCTTGCAGAATTCATAGCATTGTCATTAGGTATCCGCTTGAATACAATTTGTGTAACCTTGGCCAAGACAGCCTGTCATTTTAATGTCAGTGTTTTATCTGAACAAGACATCATCCTTTCAGATACAGTGTACAGGTTCCTTGCAAAGATGCCCGTGCAGAAACGTGTTAACAGTTGCAAATATGAAATGCTATCAAGTTCATCACTGTAGCTGTTTGTCACTGAAATGTCATGGAAAGCGGCTTTTAATGGTATCTCACATAATATGAAAGAATTGAAGACATCTGTATGCTTGGTGAATATGGAATGGTAAAGACATCGTGGTAGGGCCTTTCTGCTAAAATTGCATGGGAGTCTAGTGCTGTTATTCACATCACTGAGCCTTCCTTCAATTTTCTTAAAAACCTGTCGTAATAGGGTCTAGATCCCATCAGCACAGGATTCTCGGCTGCTGGATTTCTGTACAGAAGGGAAGGGCTTTCTGGGAGGGAGAAGACCCAGTTGACAGTTTGTTGTAAAAATAAATAAATCTTAACAGGGTTTACCATATCGCTCGCTTTAAAGAATTCCCATCGCAATGATGTTTCGTGGAAGGGGAATGTAGTCACCAGGAAGACGTGGTCGGTACCTCTGCTGCGGTGGGCTGGGAGGACTCTCTCCTCCAGCACCCTCGGTGCCCGGCGCGGGGATGGTGGGTGTCACAGGAGGAGCTGTGGCCACGTGCTCTGACCTCCCTTTGCTCTCCTCTCACTGCAGGTTCCAGTGTCGGTGGCTATGATGACACCTCAAGTGATCACTCCCCAGCAAATGCAGCAGATCCTCCAGCAACAAGTGCTAACTCCCCAGCAACTCCAAGTCCTGCTCCAGCAGCAGCAGGCACTCATGCTTCAACAGGTAATTGTTTTCCTAACAGCTGCTCAGGTGGCCCCTGTAGATACTGGAGGGTTTCCTCCTCCTGAAATGTTCCCAGGGCAAGAAGCTGCCCACATCTCAGGTCTGTACCTTGGAGCAGCCGTGCTCTGAGATGAACTGACTGCTCTTTTGTTTTTAATTCTAGAAATAGCTACTGGAAACAAATCCAGGGAGCAGTGCTAGGAGTGTTTCCAAGATCAGCTAAATAATACAGATGCATATTTAAGTGTCAGGACTTCGGCAGATGTCCCTGTTTTGCTTTTGCCTGCATCCCCCAGAAGGCTTGGTGCGCCCTGACTAATTGGAATAAACAAGGTAGTAGGGCGATGCTTCCCATTTCAGACCTCGTTATGTCCATCTGGAACCATAAAGGACTATGGAAATGGTGGCAATAAAAGTGAAGAGGTTTGCAAGCTGATTTCAGCCAGCGTATGCTGTCAGTGTTTCTCACAGCCCATGGTCCTTTTCCAGCTGCACGCTGGCTGCCGATGAGCCCCGGGCTCCGTTATCGTAGGGTACGGCACAGCGGGGGCTCACGAATCCCGGGTGGGCGCCAGCGTCTGTCCCAGCCCAGGACCTCGTGTGCTCCCTCCTGCCTGCCCAGCGCACATCTGGGGAGCAGGGAGGAGGAGAGTATTTCCCAGGACGTCTATGCATGTATTGAACAACACTTAATACAGTCAAACCCTATCATTTAGAAAGCATGTGTGTTTCACAACAGAGATCCGCCAGGCTCTCTCAGCAAGGGCATTTTGGCTTTGTTGTTACAATCAAAGGTCATTCCTTGCCTTATTTTAATTAGTTTGTGTAGAAAATGGTATGTTTTTCATCAGTTCATTTTGGAGATTACTTTTCAAACGATAATGCCAAGAATAGTCAGTGTGCACTGAATTTATTGTCGAGTTTCAAACTAAAGGTCAGACCATTACAGATAAAAGGATGCTATTTTTCAAATCACAGTTTGTGTGTTACACCAAAAGGGACACTGAATTGGCTCTCCACTTTGTTACTTACCATCTTTCCTTTTCTTTGTAGCAGCAGCTTCAAGAGTTTTATAAGAAACAACAGGAACAGTTGCAGCTTCAACTTTTACAGCAACAACATGCTGGAAAACAGCCTAAAGAGGTACAGACAATACCCATTTTACTTTCAAACCGCAGATCCCTGGGGACTGTCTAGTGGCTATTAAACTGTCATTCATCTTATAAATGATTGCACAACTGAACTGACTCTATCGGGTCTCAGCTTTCAGATTTAGAGTTATTGTCCTGTTTTCGCCTGTATTTTCCTGTGCTTTCCATTTGCTTGCTGCCACATATTTTATAGCAGGGGACCATGCCTTGATGTTCGGTATGAGCACTGGAGCAAGCATCTAGACTTGTATCTTGGGAGAGTGCTTTTGGAAGTTAGTTATGTTGCAAAGGGGAGGGGGCAAGGCAGCAGGCCCAGACACGGTACTGTCCTCTAAACAGTGCAGAATGCTCAGAGACATTGAGTTTGGGCCGACAGGTTCCAACTGGAGAGGTTCTGGTTGTGTGTTCCTTGCAGCAGGAGCTTAGCAGGAGGAACTGTGCTGGAGCAGCATTGGTGGTGACACCAAGAAACGCGGTCTGAGAGGCAGAGGATGTGATGGCAGGAGACATCAGTGATGCCACAATGGTCCGTGCAGGAATGGGCCAGGCCAGGGTGGTTTCTGCCCGTCCTTTAAAGACACTTTCCTTTTAAAATACCTGTAACATCCTAAACTTTGTTGGTTTTGGTGTGCTTGAATTTAATTTTGCTGCAATTAGCATTTATTTTTAAGGTAGTGAGTTCACTCCTCTAGTCACAAGGAGTTTGAGACTTTCACGATTCATCCAACATCAGTGCTGGCTTGGGGAGATCCTAGAAAGCTGCCTCTTGGCACGAGGCGCTGCACGGTGTCCTGTGTGTCACTTTGCAAGTGGCGCTGCTCGAAGTACACACCAATTCCTCCCCCTCCGCCCCCTGTTGAATTTTCGGCAAATTGTGGCACCTCTGCCAAGTTTTCAACCCAGAGTGAATTTTTCCAGCTGAGTTATAAACCCCTGAAAATAGGGGGGTTTATAATGGAAACGCTGACACAACCTTAGCCATAGCGCGCTTACGGGTGCCTCTATAATAAAAAGGGAACAGATTAAAAAGTGTCTAAAATGTAAATCTAAAGGACTAACAGTAATTAAAATGGAAATGGCACAGGGAGGGAAGGCATGTAATTGTGAGATATCACTGTGCAGAATGCTCTCAGCTTTGTTTTGCTGGCTGTTTTTCTAATTCAGTAGGGCTTACTCATCAGTGGCAGTTCAATGCGCGTTAATGACTCTGGGATGCAGGCATCACTCTGGACAAAGAAATGATTATTGTGCGGTCAAAAGAAGTTCAAAGACAAGAAGGGAATTTCAGTTTTTTCCTTAGAGATCCACATTCAAGAGCATATAAATTAAGCCAAATGTTAAAAACCACAGTCTGAAAGCTGACTTCAAAGTCACAACTCTCTAATTAATGAACTGCGAGCTTCAGTTTGGACAAGTCGTGGTTTGATGCGCCCATAAATCAACATGACAGGTCTGTTTCACAGTCTCAGACAGCGCTTGTCATTGAGTCACATCAGATGTAAACACAGCAGAAAAAAGAGGGAATATGAAGGAGGTGCAATTGATCAACAGAATTGGTAAAAACCCACTTTTGAAACGCATTATGCATGATCACAGGAAATGGCGATAGCCTCAAGAGGCTTTCTCCTTCTGCTGTTGCTTTTTTGAATCAGATTTCTAACAGCCTTCAAAAGGGAGAATAAGAATTATGGAGCTTCTCCCCTGTGGCTGGCAGGCAATAACCCCCTGTTGTTATTTTGTGCTTCTTTCTTTTCAAAGGCGTCAAAATTTAGTTTTTTAAAGATCTTTAACTCTATATTTGAAGACAAACAATAAAGGGCTGCCACTGTCATTCTTATCAGTTACCAGGGATTGTATTTTTTCTTTCTGTTGCCACTTCTTATTAACCTCTTATTTGGTCTATTAGACATAGTTTTGAATGCAAGCCTGCATGCTGGGAGAACATGAAAGTTCAGATGAGCTCAGAGGGCAGATAAAGAAATTTGAAGGGGAAAGTTACACAGCAGAATGAACGATAAAAGTTAACTCTTCTAAATTGCTGTTGTCAGACAGGAGAGCATCTCAGACACAAAGATGAGGGCTTGGAGCTTAAAGAAAAAAATACTTTGTGTTAAAAAAGACGAGAAGGGAAGTTAGACAATGTGATGGCATTTCACTATCTAACACACTGATTTACTGTGGTCACACTTCTGATATTGCACTATCGAAAGCAACAATAAGAAAGGACTCCTTCCCGTTTCAAGAAGAGCATTTTAACACGAAAGCGTCTAAGAGAACAAGGGCCCCAAGTCTCTTCAGCTTTTTTAGGGTTTGGGGGGGTATTTTTGCTGGTGGTTTTAGTAAAGACCTGTTTCAGCGACGCGTTTCATCCTGCAGGTTTGGTCAGCCTCGTTTTTCCCGCCTTAAGGAGGTTATTCTTGCTAAATTAGCATGTGAGAGCAGTGGTGTCTTGTTATTTTTCTTTTTCCCCCCTCCCTCTCGTACTAAAAACTGACGGTGGGGTCACAAGGCGAGCGGTGCCGCGGTGGGGACCGGCGGCTGCCGTGCTAACGAGGGCCGAGTTTGTACCTTGACAGATGGAACAAGCGCGTTCGTGTACCGCATCCCCCAAGTCATTTCGTTAGTCCTATTGTACTGCTGTGGGAGAAGAGAAACACCACACATCTCCCTGCTGGTAAAAGGGATCCGACCCCCGAGCAGAACAGAGGGATCCCAGTAGGGTTGCTGGTGGGTTTTAGTGCATTGCTCGGTGCCGGGGTGAGGTCTTGCCCCCGTTCCCAGCACGGCCCGGGGTGCCCGAGCTGAGGGGGCTCTGGATCCGCAGGGGGGTCCCGCCTGTCCCCTGGCGCTGGAGGGAGCAGGTTGTTTTCCAAACGGGGCCGTTTGTCCTCTGGCAGTTGTGACAGTTTATGTTAGGCAGTAGGGAGTAGCCTAAGAAAGGAAAACAGACCTTTGACAGAAGCTTTAGGGAGGGGATCAAAAATGCAAGTTTTATCAGGATATTTCAGCATTTTAACACTGACTACTGACCTGACAACAGGACTGCACTGAGACCTTTTTTGTATGCATTCAATTGTGAGAAGTAAACAAACTGCCTTGTATCCTGTGTTTGGTAACTGGGTGGGGAGTGCAGTTTGGCAACGTGTCTTGCTTTCAAATTCTTTCTTGGACAATGGGCCTTGTATACTTTTATATCCTGGCTTTTCAAAGTAGAGAGTGTTCAAGAGCTTTTCTTAGGATAGCAGAGAGGACAACCAAACGGGCATCAGTCAATTTATTTAAAAAAGTGGGTTTTTTTAGGGAAAAAAACCTAACTTTGCACTCCCATAGCAAATAGGTAGAACAGCTTACTGTAATAACGTTTATTATATATATAAAGTATATATATATTTAGAAAATGAATATTTATAGAGGCAAACATTACTTTAATTCTTAATATAACTGTTGCTGGGGCTTGCTGTTATTGTTGCAAATAGTTGAGCAAGTGGATCTGTCTGAGCAAGCTATTGCAGAGAAATGAAAACTCTCCGAGTTTCAGAATAGCTAAACACCTATTTCTTTAACTGCGTTCTTGAGGTTCTAGATTTTATTTGGAAATAACAAGGTAAATTGTCTTTATAAACAAGATAAATGGATTGACTGTCAGTACAGTTGTGGGGTAGAGTTGGCTGCAGTGTGAAGGTTGGTGGGACATGGTGGTACAAGAAGTTGGGTGCCAAACCCCCGCTGGTGTCTGTCAGTCTGTCTCCTGCAGCTCTGCTGGATTTTTTTCCCTACTTGACACTAGCAGGGAATGGGGCCAGTGATCCCCTGGCTTGGTGTCAAGGAAGGGCGACAAAGAGCTTGGGATCTGGCTGGGGTTTGTTTGTGGAAGTGTGTAGTTCTCTAAGAGTTAATTTTCTTTCCGTAATTGTTAGCCATAACGTGTATAAGACCTCCACCTTGATATGATTCCTAGCAGATTAGGGATATTAGATAATTTCCTTCTATTTATTGTACTACTGCACTGTATTATCTTTCTATCACTCAGATAATTACTAAGGAAATCTACATTAATTTTTTTTGGCTAGCACAAGGAACTGCTAAACACTGGCATGATGTATTGATGTTTTACACAACAAAAGTTTTCCTCCTGTCATTGTACAATAAATAAAAAGATATTTATCAAAATGCAAAGCCTTTCATGGATTTTAAAGAACAAAGCAAATAAAATACAAGATGAGCATGGAAGCAAAACCTAGAGGCTTCCTTAACTGAACAAAATTAAGGACTCTGAAGCCTGGAGTACTGTACATATTAAACACTCACATTCAAGTAAGATGTTGTTTGCTAAATTATGAATGTGTGTAATTAAAATCTAGTGGCTGTTTCTATGAAAGATTTACAATGTTATTTCATCGTTTGTCATGGCTAATTAACAATATTAGATGAAGTTTTTCTTTTTCAAAGGTCTGATTTTTTCTCATTTATTTATGTCAGAAGTGATAAACAGAGTAGTTAAAAGCTTCTCCGGGTACAGTAGTGAGAAAAGCAACATGTTCTTTTACACCTCAAAGGTTCAGGGTTCACATCCCTGTGGAGTAAAGCAACTCCATCTTCTTTCTAGTGAGAATAATTAAAATTTTCAAAGTGCAGAAGTAGCAGCCTTAAATATAGCACAGAATGATTCTGAACATAACAGAAAGTATTGTGGGGCTTGATGGATGAATAAGAGTAAGTGTAAAATACCATAAATTAAGCCAGTCATATTGTCTTAATAGTTGAGACAACCCTTGCATGAGCAAACAGAGCACAGTGCTGGATTGTTTTTCATTACATCTAAGTGTGATGTGATGATGTGGTGTGAGTCTCAAGTTATACATATTCTTTGCCTCAAAGAATTACCCAGGGCCTTAAGAGCTGCCTGCAGCATTTGCTTTACCCACCACTGAAATGCAGCCACTTCTGGGGTAAAGCACGACCATGTGGACCAAGGAGCACTGCATACGTTTTTAACTGGGACGGCAGGAGGGATTTAGGCAGGATGAAAGTAACCGCTGGAGGTGGGAATCGACCGCAGCCCCGTGGGCAGCTCCAGAACCTCGGCCTTCCTTGGGGCCTTTCATATGGGTGGTGGACTCGCTCGCTTGCCTTGATACTGGGTGACTGCAGTCAAAAGTTGACGTGTGTTGAGACAAGGAGCCCTGTAAATCCTCTGTTAATGCTTTGCTCTCTATTGACAAACGTGTATTTTTATTTTTTTCTTCTTTTGCAGCCCCAGCAACAGCAGGTGGCTACACAGCAGTTGGCCTTTCAGCAGCAACTCTTACAGATGCAGCAGTTGCAACAGCAGCACCTCCTGTCTTTGCAGCGTCAGGGGCTGCTAACAATCCAGCCTGGCCAGCCTACTCTGCCTTTGCAACCCCTTGCACAAGGTAGGTGAGGGGTTTGGGAGCTGCCAGCTGTCTGGCAAAGTGATAGCATGCATGCACACACACACACAATTGTCACTCAGGGAGAGGAAGAGAGATCTCATAGGCTCATAAAGCAATAAGCAAAGAAAAATCCTGACAGGTGGGGTGGGCATTATAAAGATATTTTTTGAGAAGGGCAACGCTGAGATCGCGGACCGCTCTGGCTAGCGGGAGGCAGGTGGTTTGGAGTTGGGATTCAATTTGCGCAGCTATAGCCAGTCTGGCGGCCTCAAAGCTGCTGGTTGTACTAATCTGGGCTTGAAATCCTTCACAGGAGGCATCTTAATCGATTCTTGGTGCTGGGTTCATGGCTGAGAGTAGTGTGAGAGCAGCTTTTCCTTTTTTAAATGTGTTATTTGGGCCCTTTCTGGTTCCAGCCCGGCGAGGAGCCAGGCGCAGAGGAGCTCTGATCCGCACGCTGCCAAACTGTAGAGATTTGATTGCCCTTTGCTGCAGCTGAGAGGGAGAGGTGGCAGCGTCTCCTCTCCATGCCTGTTTGCACGACCTGCATTTCACTGCCTGTGTACATCACAGCTTCATTACTCCTTCCACACTGAGGCAAATTGGGATTAACTCCGTTTAATTTTAATGGTGTTATTGACAATTAGATCCTCCTACATCTTTATTTAGTCTTACACGCTGCAAGAAGTTACTGCTTTGCTGAAATCCCTATTTTTTTTTTTAAGATATTGATACATCGAAAGCAATAACTTCAAATCACAATACTTTCGACAGGGATTATAACATGAGGGTTTTATTCTCTCTTTTCCGCCTTGGTCTGAATATTTCTATATATTTTTTTAAACCGGGTTTGTCTGCAAGCCTTGGGACATTTTAACAGACTTTCCTGAGCTCTGGCTGCTGTGATTGAGACAGACTGTTCGAAGTTGGCATGGCTGAGGGAAGATCAGGTCTTTCAACCATGCTGCTGGTATTTCTGAATAATCATGCCTTTTCCTTCCCTTGCCCTGTAATAAATTTAAACATCCACCTCAACAACTTGAGTCAGCTTAGGTTGAATGATTTGGGCTCTTCAAAGCAGCCTTAGGGCTGCTACTAGTTGCCAAACCATATAATGAATTTACATTTAGCTCTATTCAGTTAAATGGTGGGGGACAAGAGAAAATTGCTTGTGTTCTTCACCCTCCCTTTTTGTGTGTACATAGCTGCAAAAAGGAGAGCGAGGTTTCTGGTGAATATTAACTTATGTGGATAAAAGGATACAAGGCTGAGGAGCGGCATCTGCTTTGCTCTGCAGCTGGTGTGGTTTATTTAGGCTTATTTTCGTGAGGCTCACAAAGGTATTTGAGCTCCTGTCTTGAGAGCGTAAGCTTTTGGAGGCCTGACACCTCTCTCCACAAGAGTCAGTTTAGCTTTCCAGCATCTCAAAGCTGGACACCTGGTCTAGATTAGTCTGGTGTGTGAGTTGGGGGCTGATGAGCAGCAAGGTGGGGCCTGGCTGGGAGCTGCAGGATCGGGCCTGGGCTGGTGGCTGGTGGGTCGCCCTCAGTGCTCAGTGTGATGGGGAGAAGGCGTGAAACGAGTCCAGAATGAAGGGCATGTAGACAAAATGCCATTCATACTTGAAAAACGTTGTCACGTACGTTAATTAAGCTTCAGATTTATTGTTGGAAGCATCCCAGGCTGTTCCCACACACCCACCAGGCTGAAGCTTCAACCTTTCTAATTTTTCCCACAGCTCCTATACTATTAAGTTGGCTCGGTAAGGTTCATTGTATAGTACATCAGTTAAGCTGTCCAAAGGAGGGCAATTGGGCAGTGACAAGACACGCTCATGTGTAATGTGAAAGAAATGAATGTGGTGATGCATGAAGTGTAATCTGTGCGGTAACACATCGGAGACACCAGTAGGTAATTCAGCCGTCATGGCATTGATTGATATGGTTAGCAGGGTAGTGTAACTATTAGTGCTCGCAAAGAAGCGTATTTAGAACCTAAGGGGTGCTGACTTGCACACCGAAGACAACATAAACATGAGCAGAAAGTGCTGGTTCTTGCAGGGAAATGAGCTGCGAGCGTTGGGGGCGGCTGGAGCCGGGAGGAAAGAGAAACTTGAGAATTCAGGCAGGTTGCAGTACAGCACGATATTTTATTTCTTTTTATCAGAGAGACGATGGCTTAAAACTGATGTCATTATGAGGTTTAAATCAACTTTCTGCTTGCTTGAACATGGTCACCTGGGTATGAAGGTACAAGGACACAAAGAGGTTGAGCAACTCTGTTTGTCTTTGAGCCGGTGATACCTGGGGTTGGGAAATTGAGTTCCGTGAGCAGTAATCTGTCAACTGTCCCCACAACATACATTTTTTAAACCTGTGCCTACATTTTCTTTCATAATGAAGGGGACTAGTTGTCCTGAAAAATGTAATGAAGAGCCAGGGCTATAGTTTAAAATAATTGGTAATGTACACTTCTTATTTAAAAAAAAAAATACATACATCATGCCCTTTTGTTTTCAGAACAGTCTGCAAGACTGAGACAAATACTGGAAATGTGTGTATTAAAAAAATAAGATCCCTCTAGTAAGTGTAGCTATGAATTTGGTTAAAAGCATTTTGCTTTTATTCTTAAGTATCTGTAATAGTAATAAATGTTTCTAAGGAGAGAATGCCACTTCATAAGTGATTTTTTTGTTATGTTTTCAGAACTAATACATTGTTTAAAGCTGTATTTCAGTTTCATTTTAGTTTTTAGTGCTTACCTATTGTCTTACACAAAACAGCACATCCTTTAATGTTATATTTGTGTAATCTTTTCTGCTTTGTATTTAGACACATCTATAATCTAGATTTTACATCTGTACCTAGTAGCAATTTAAAAATAAACCACATTTCAGCAGTGTTCTGAGCTGTGAGAGCTGGATCTTTAGTATCTGCAAAATGAAACTGCAAATCACACTTCAGATCACCAGCGAGTGAAAATAATAGGACTGAGACATCTGGGTGCCCGATTGCTCCCGCAGATTTGGCAGTTTCAGGTCTAAATCCCGTTACCGGTAGGTACAAAGTTGCAGCACCAGCAGTAGCGATCTCTGGTAATTGCAGCGCAGTTCTGGGAACCTGACTTAAAATTTAGCTCTCGCTGTTAAAATGAAACTGTTAAATGGTAAATTACATAATTTATTGTGAGCGTTCGTGGATCTTGCTTTTACCATTTGTTCTATTATTTTATTTAACCATTTTGCGAGATGAATAATGAGCATACCTTTCAGCTGCCCAGTTTGACGGGCTAGTTAGAAATTCTCTCCAGAATTATTCTAAAAGAACTAAATTTGGAGAAGGAGGAGCAAGACTCTTCTCTTTTTTTTTTTTTAAATCATATTAATCAAATGATGTCAAGGATGTGGTCATTTTTAAGTGATGGGTTGTGTGCAGATGTGTATGACATCACATTTAACTCTTTAACGTCACCCAGGCTGAAATCCTCCTTATTATCTCCAGTATTATTTTCCCCCGGGTGTTTTTTCTTTTTCTTTCAATACACGATATAGTTGTTGTTGGTGCTAATGAGTCACACTCATAAAGGAAGTTAAACCAAACCCCTTGACTTCTGGAGGATCTACAGCAAGGTGTAAATATTATGTGTATGTATATTTTAAGGGCTGTGACGCTTGCAAGCTTTTCCTTGGGATAAAGTGTTAGTAGATCCAGAAGTGACCTGGAGGAGAAGGGAAGGGGAGAGTAGAAAGGGGGACAGGGAGAGGAGAGGGGGGAAGCTAGCTTGGTTCTAATTAAAAACCTGCAGAAATCCAGATGGGGGTGGTGGGTAAAAAGTAACACAACAAAAAGCCAGTTATTCTTTCCTTATTTGCTTATTCTGGAAAATAAAAATAGGTGTCTGCTCATACGGTCTCATATCAATATGTTATCATCAACAGACAAGTCTATTCACTATTGTTTCAATTGAGTAAACAGTGGTGTAAGGGTCAGCCCCGCTCACAGGTAATTGTGTGTGTGCAGACAGTCCTGTCAAGCGTGTTCGCTAAAAATACATCCCACACTGTCACTTCGCAAGGTGTTTGAAAATAATAGCCCCAATCCAGGAAAACAGGACGCAGGCTTGTGTACTGACCTTTTTCTTTGTTTAATTTGCTCAGAGGTTTAATTTCAGGGGACAGGTAATAATTGAATATGTCTAATAACTAAATGCTCATTTGGGACAAAATCCATCAAAATATAATTGGCATTTGGGTCTGATGAAAGGAGAATGACGTGGCTTTAGAGATGCGGATGCGTCCTAAGAATATCTGATCACTTAATGTATAAATTGAAGCCTCTCTCATAATATATATTAATTGCAGATACTTAAGGATTTTAGCATTTTTTTGTAGTGAACCGTTACCAGAGACCAACTGTTTTTGTTAATGCTACTCTCAGAAAGGCGGGGAAGGTTATTGGTCTGTCGTGCAATAATTTACTCCTCTTTGATATGCAAACGATCCACGGTGAATATAAAAAAATCCTATCAGACTCATTTCACAGTTCTTAACCACTTAGATTCTCTGGAGTCTATCGCCTCATTAGACCAGTGCTCTCCAAAGCTAGCATAATTAAAATCTTTAACAGTTTAGCAAAGTAAAGATGTTTGGCTGATCACGTTGAGATGATTATCTATCCATTGTATTCTAAATGACAAAAATAAATTAAATTTAGACCTTGGCATTTTTTATTATGTGTTTCAAATGAATATAATGCATACTGCCTTTTTTTTTTATTTTATTTTATTTCAGTACCCCAGGTTTGGTGAGATACGTGCCTGTGAGAGCTGCTGCTGTGCACTCAGAAAATGGCAGGTTTCCTTAGGACAGCTCCAGCGCTACAATACACTGAAACAATGAACAGCCATCCAAACGATGGTCTGGAAGCGCAGTGATGAGAAACCTCTTTAAAAACACACAGACGCTGGCTTTTATGATATATTCCCCCCCCCCCCCCCCCCGAATATTTAAGTGATGCAGCTCTCCTGCTAATGTTTTCCCATGGCCTCCTCTGAAGGAGCACTGAAATCGTCTTCAGTGAGAGAAGCTTGACTTGTTTGATCATGTCACAAACATGAGCTGTATCCAAAGCATGATCTCAGCGTGAGCCCGTGTCACGCTGACGCGCGGCTCCACTTTGGCCCACGGGACGTTGCAAAGTTTTCACTTGCCTTATTTATTGCATGCGACGTCCTGAGCTTGGTGTCCATTTTTGGCACAACTAAAAATACATACATTTTATTATTATTATTTCTTGAAGCTTATTTTATGTTTTCGTTTTACTTTCGAATGGCTCATTAGCATCGATCTAAGAAATGACAGTAATAATAGTGTTACTTGTATAGAAAGTTACACAGTTTTTCAGTAGACACATCCATCAATTAAGTGAGCAGTTCGAGAAACCAAAATTAATGAGAAAGATAGGTGTGTTAATTAAATAATCATAGTATAATCAATTTGACTGTTAAAATTTGAAAATCATTTCAGGAAGACAATATGAATTCATAATTTATGTCTAAAAGTGATTAATAAAAACTGTATTTAATAACAAAGCTATTTGTCATCATTTAAAACTTAAGCACAAAATTAGTCATATTGTGGTTCGTGTTGTCATAACAATAAAGCTGAGTATTTTTTTATTCCTAAGACCTTCCTTTCTTTTAAAAACAAGTTAGAAAGTATTCACTTTCCTTGAAATAAAAAATAAAAGAAATAGTATATTTTTTGAAGAAAAATAGAATTTCTCCAGCTGACTGCAGAGTAGCCCGTGGGCACCTTTGCTGTCAGCCTTGGGGTGATTTCTGCCTGAGTGGGGACTCTGGAAATGGGCCCTCTGTAATTTTAATTACAAAAAATAATTAATGTGGAGTTTGGGGTGGGGAGGTGTGTTGTGTGGACCCCCTGCCCCACACCTTGTATTTTGCATTACATAGGTATTGCAGATGTTGCACCAGAACATTTAGCAGAGACCTGCAGTGTTCAGTATTAGCCTTCAGTTATTAATAAAAAAATACATGCACAAAAACACACACACACAGAGAACTAACACTAGGCTTTGTTTACTGACTCTTTGATTTAATTACTGTTTGAAGACGGCCGAATTAGCTGTTAATTGATTTAATTATCCAATTTGTTTGTTTCAGGCATGATTCCAACAGAACTGCAGCAGCTCTGGAAGGAAGTGACAGGCTCGCACACGGCGGAGGAGGCAGCCAGCAACAACCACAGCAGCCTGGACCTGTCCACCACCTGCGTCTCCTCCTCCGCGCCATCTAAGACCTCCTTAATCATCAACCCGCACGCCTCAACTAACGGACAGCTATCGGTCCACACTCCTAAACGGGAGAGGTAGGTGCCGGTGGGGTTTCCACCCCCGAGCATCTCCGAACAACGTGCCGAAGCGATGGCGGAGTCGTTGGGAGCGGTGGCCAACAGCCTTGGCCTCGGTTTTGTCCTCCACGTCTTGCTCTGTCTGATTTTGATGTGGTTGAATAGAGTCACCACTGGGCAAAATATGCTCCTTTTGTTCAGATCTTTATGGCTTGTTAATTGGATCAATGTGGGCACAATTAGCTAATTAGAAGTGCATTGGATAAGTGTATTGGGGGAACTGTGGAGAGCGTAAGCTGGGGTTTTTTTGAGTTCTGCATCCCGGGTGGTGTTACTCTGGATGTGCTTTGGCTTTACAGGCTGGAGGTAAAGAAAAAAATCTGTTGGTCAGTACAGGCTGTTTTACTACCCCTGTTTTCTGTCAAATTTCATTGCCCCATCTCATCTAACACATTTGCCTTTTTTATTTTTAATCTGTATTTACCTGCTTTCACAAGACAGAATAGGCTTGAGTTCACCAGGTTTTTCTAAAACAAAGTGATTTTTTTTTAAGCGCTGATAAAATTAGCTAACTGGTGTTGTTTGGCTTTTAAATATGTGAGTTAATTTATACTTACTAGGCTCGCATTGTTAAAAAGAAATGGCTTAAATCAGGGGTTGTCTGTTGATGTGCTTCTCAGCGCGGGCTCTGCTTTATTCCACAGGATGCTTTATTGCAGGTTTGTTTCTTTACACCCCCAGATTTCACTGAGGCGTGTCTAACAACATAACTTTTGCTTACGGTGAGATAGACGGTCCCAGGAGCTCGGGCCGTGGGTGCTGGTGCCTGCTGCATCCTCGGAGGAGGAAGAACAGGAGGAGGAGGAGGAGGATTAGGGTCTCCAGGAGCAAGCGAGCAGCCCGGGCCCACCGGGGAGGGCAGCGCTGCTTTGCTTCTTTGCATTCAGGAGAGTCCCTTTGCCCATCTAGAAATGTTACAGCAGACGCTAGCGAAAGCTGGATTTTATGGAAACTGATGGCTTTGTCTTTCCGTCCTCCTTTCATTCATTAGAAAGAGGATAATGGAATTTTTAAGCCATAGAGTTTATATGTCTGGTGGTCTGAAAGTAGATTGATAAGGAAGCTATATAAATACCTCTTATGTCTTTCTAATATTAAGAAAATAGAGCTGTTGGGAATAGATAGATTTTTAAAGGAGAGCACACCCACTGTTGAAAGAACTGCTGTGTGTGTAAGGCATCATTTTATATCCGTTGCAAGGACATGTGAGTGAATATCAGCACATACATTTATAATGCACGTAAGTGTCAAGGATGTGGTTTTCATAAAGACTTACATGGGATACTAAAAACAATTTTATGTTTATTAAACAATTAAATTCTCTTTTTGCTGCATATAGAGCTGAACAAGTTGTTCGATAAATTTTTTATCTATGTTTTTCGTACTGAGTGTATAAAATAAAAACCCATTCAGTGAAATGAATCTTCTTTCACCAAATAGAGGCTTGCGCTGTCTGCTAATGGCAGGCTAACCAAGGAAACTGTATGCCATTGCTGTTTAGTTTGAAATGCAGTGGAAATACAGGCATCTGTTCTGAAGTAAGGATTTTCTCTGTGTATACTGCCAAGCAGAACTAGAAATCCATGTGTCTGAGTCCTGTAATTGTGGCCTGAAGGTAGTTGGGATCTACAAACAAGGCAATGCATGTGTTTTTATTAGTAAAGTTCAAAATTAATTAGGAAGGCATAAGCTTGCTATGGTTATTGTTTGAGATTGTCTTAGTTAGAAGACGTAAGGGCCTCACAGATTGAACCGATAGCTGTATTGTTCAAGCTTGCCGTTACACTTTTCCTACATATCTATTTAGAGTTCTCTACAGTATCGAAACACAAAAATAGGTACATTTAGAAATACAAATAAGAGAACTATAGACTTTCCTTTATCTTGCCTCTGTTTGGTACATGGAGGGTTTACGCCATCCATTTGCTGCAGTGATTAAATTACATCTTTATCCATAAGTAGAGCAAGAGACTACAGGCAGAAGAATGCCTACTGATGCACTTAAGGGTTTTGTTGCAGTCTCATCAGGCACCGTGGTGCCTGCCTGGATTTCATGTGACACGGAAACTGCTCTCGTTGAGCTGTGTTGCACTGGTTTCCTTTCTGAAAGAGGATTTATCTACAGGCAGGGTGTTCAGGGTGGTGAGTGAGCAGGGAGGGAAGAGTAGCCGTGCTTTGCTGCCAGATGTATATTTGAAAGTTCATAGAAGCTTGCAAAGTTTAAGGCTAGAAAAAAATCACGGGTCTGGCGGGAGCATGAGTTTGTTAGACCTGTAGTGAAATCTGTGTATGTTCTTGTACCCAGCTGGTTCAGCACAACTGAGCTTGCAAATACAAGGGGACTAGTGGAGGTGATCCTGAGCTCGAGCCCAAGCTTGGCTCGGGGTTGTCAAAAGGGCTCACAAGGCGGATCCCAGCCCTTCCACCTCCCATCACACCAGCCTGCAGCTCGGTCTGACCAGGGCAAGTTTTTGGGTTGTGGCATCCACCATCTCATTCCTGCACCTTCTGTGCAACTGGCTGTTAGCTTTTGTCTGCTACAACCAAGCACTATTTATTTAGATTTAAACAACAATAAAAAGCACATAGTAAAATCTGGAAGTGTCCTAACGGTTAAGCATAGTCACATCATAACAACTGCCCAGCAGCAATAAATAATCATATACAGGTAACATTAACTTTTAGGGTGTGCTGTAAAGCTGTTTCCCCCCTTCCTCTTGGGCTTTTGAGGCAAGTTGCAGGAGGCAAGTTGGTTACGTGGGAGTTACTGTCATCACTGTCATCCCTGGGACATGTCGCTGGGGTCGTTCAGGTTGTGTTTTATGGGGTTCCTGATCCCACAGGTCAGGTTGTGGGCTACTTGAGACCCATGAGACAGGAGGGACTTGGCTGACGCAGCAGCAGAGGCACCTGTGTAAAAGCCATCGGGCAAGCAGCAGTCTTGGGTAAAGACATGTTTTGGTTATAAACACGGGGTTTAAAATAGCAGGAGAAATAGTCATTGGTTGCTTGGCATGCCCACGTGTCGCTGTGCCATGAGCCCAGCCTCATGGTTGTGCACAGCGAAGCTTTAGTCTGTGCAGGCTGCGGGGACACAGCTCTGGTGGCACTGCAGGGCTGCCACGCTTAGGGATGAGTGACAACAAAAGTTCTTCTTTATGGCAAAAAAAAAAAAAAAGCAAATGGCAAGCAGGTGGCCAGAGGCACCCCGGGATGTTTGAAAAGCAAAGATATGTTTGAAAGCAGGAGGCATTGTCCACTCCTGGGGAGGGCCAGGGAGCATCATGGTGCTGCTCTTGGTTTCTGTGTGCTCCGTGTGTATGGCTTTCACAGGAATGAAACAATTCCAGCTATAAATAATGGGTTAATGCTTTCATTCATTTGGGCTCTAAATGTATATTACATCTATGCTTTTGTCCCACATTTCGCCCAGTTTCTGTAAGTAGCAGCAGCAGCAGCTCTGGGGTTTGGTGCACAGCAATCTGTTAAGGAGATAAATAATCTGCTTTGGCATGACACTCCTACTCTCCTCTTTAATTTGTCTTACACAAGGAAAATTATAATTAAATCATTCAGGGTAAACCCTTGAGTGTAGAGAAGGAAAAAACACACTTTGGTAAAGATTGCCAATAGAGACCAACTTCCCTGTTGTGCCGTGCAGAGACATTTATCAATATTCAGCACTATTAAAGAGAGAACATTTCGTGTGATTTGTGAGGCGGATGCCAAAGCTCAAATCAAGGCTTGTTAAGATCCTTTCCCCATGCAATCATGGGCATTCAGCATCATTAGAATTCAGCACTGACTGTGTGTTTCATGCTTTGATTTTACTCAGACAATTTAATAATGTTTATTGTGCTGATTATATATATAAATTCACTCAATGCAATAAACATACCTCAGTCATCAGTACCCTAAGGGAAATATTTAGTTATAGATACTTGTATTCACTCAGGATAAGCGAAAGTGAGACCATCAACCAGCATGCAAACCTCTCATCATCTTATCAGCATCTGAGTTTCTTCACTAACAAGCGTTTTCTCTACACAAGTAAATAAATAAATAATGGGAGCCAGTTAAGTACATCTGCTGTGCTTACAAATGTCAAGGACAGAACCCCTTTTCCATCTTGTTCCACTGCATCTTATTTGGGGGAAGCTTGATTATTTTCTTAAGAAAAACAGCAAAACGAAGTGGGTGGATGCCCGGATGCTTTAGGTGACTTCTAACTTCATAACCTTATGAGCAGTGGGCATCCCAAAACCTGCATGCTTGGGGATATTCCTGATGTCAGTAGGTTTGGAAAAGCAGAACGGTGCAGAAGTCATCGGTGCTTTGTGGTGAGCAGAGATTGCTCCAGCTTGGGCTTGAGCTGGGAGGTCTGGGGTGCTGTGGGGTGGTAGCTGCATGTGGCCCCGTCCCCTGGTCCCGTTCTGTGCTGACTGCAGCAGCCACAGGATGATGGAGGCTGTTCGTAAACAAGTGAGTTAGTGAAGGTGCAGACCAGTTAATGTAGAAAATGCATCTGTTTGTAAGGGGTAAGGTGAAGGGTTGGAGGTGAAAGCTGCATGTCCGAGAGACCTTTCTCCTCATGCCAGCAATCCCATGTTTGTCCCCTATTGTCTTTATACCCTTTCCAACCGTGCTTGAGTCTTGTTCTACATAAGGAAGCAGCCATCTCATAGGAAAAATAGATGGGATAAACAAGGGGATTTTTAAATGAGTTTTTCTTGCCAGGATCGCAGGAGGAAGGAGTCTGGAGAAGGCTCTGAAGGGAAGCGAGAGGAGCGGCGAGGCAGCCCATTGATCTGGTTAGGCTTAATGCATCGTGTTTTACTGTTGTTATCTTCCATGCCAGCTGATCCTCCATCAAAATCCCAAGGCCCTTAGATGAGGGCATTAGGATTCAGTACAATTAAGAACTACAGATTTCGGTCCATTATTAATGCTCGGGATGAAACAGTTCAGCCTGCAGTCCATATGCTCCCAGGGCCTGATCCTCTCTTGGCCTGCCTCTCCGCGCAGTCCCTGGCATTCGTTCTGCACTGGTGCCAGCATCAAATCTGCTCATCCGTGTCGGCTCCTCTCAGTTGCTCCATGCAGTTGATTTTAGCTCGTTATGCTTTACCATCAGCAGAGTTACGTTAGATTAGGTTACCTCAAATCCCTTCCCCCTTAAGAAATGGGTGTTCCTGGGGCCTTTAGCTGCTCCACGTACACAAACCCCATCATGACCCTGGTGTTGTTACCCACGGTCTGAGCAGCTCACGTGCCTCCGTGCAGCATCCTCACTGCGGAGCTGGGTTGGAGCTGGAGACTCGAGCCTGGATGCCCAGCTGCATCTCTGATAAACCATCCTGCTCTCTACATGACTGCTGTATTTCCTCTGGTTGCACCAAGTACGGGTGTGATGGCTGTGAGGCCGGTTGGGCTGTTCAGTGACGGTGACGCTGTGACAGCCGGAGCAGGGAGCTGGCCCTGCCGTCTGCATTTATTCTGTGCAGATACAACCCAAAGCGTGCTGTTACCTGATCCCTTGGCGCTCGCTCCTCCAACAAAAAAATCACCACTGGTTACTATGTGCTCTCCTCGTCTGAGTCACTTCTCTGTGTATTCAGCTTTGAAAAAATATCAGCCGTGACTCAGACCTGGAGCTGCTAATCTTCAGTTTTAAGCCTTATCAGGCACTTTTTACTGTTCCTGCTTTTCAGATTTGCGTGTGTAGCGTCCTTTGCATTGCCAATACCTGCCGTCAGCTGCCGCACTCACGTTTTTGAGAAGCCCTCTGCTAAATTAGTTTTACAGTGCCGCTTGCTCCTTCGTCAGCCCAGGAGCTCTTCAATCAAATTTTGCTTTTCAAGGAATTGTTTCGCTAAGCTTTGGAAATTGTTTCTAGTTGACTTTATTTGATTTTTCGCTATGAAAGATGCAGTGTTAACCAGGCTGTGGTTCCTTGGTGTGGCCCTTTGCTGAGTAAGGGCTGTTCCACGCAGCCCGGCGCCGGGAGCTCCTGCGCGCCAACGCTTTGCTGCTTTCTGGTCCCGTGTAATAACCATCAGTTGTACAACTCCAAACACTAAGCTAATGTATCAAAAAGCACTTAAAATAGATTGGGTGAGCCTTGGCAGACGTGTAGCAGAACTTTTCCAAATTTTAGCATATGTATTGTTTTATTCCTCCATCTGGCCAACAGATCATTGTTTGATATCTGAGTGCTTTGCATATCTCCTCCTTTTTCTTGCAACTGAGATACTTACACGTGCATTTAATAGAGCTTAATGCTATTTTTACATACCGGAGAAATAGCTGATGGCTTTCTGTTAATTGCGTGCACTTTGCAGTTAAACTTTTAGTGAAACATTCCTGTCTAAATACTTAAAGTCCAATGAAAATTTGTCCTCTTCTTTTATTAGAGGTGTTTATGTAGTAGTCTTAAAAAGGGACCTGGTTTTGTTTTACTGCACCGTGGATTCCTGTTTCTCTTTATTTCCTCCTGTGTGCAAGCTGTCCTTCCTCAGCATTTACTCAGGAGATCTGACTATCCTGAAGAGCTGAGCAGGGAGCTAATGAAGAGCTGTATTATATTTTTTATCATACATATCTCAGCCCGAGAGTGGAAAAGAAACACCCTTGAAAATGCCATAAAAGTAGAGGAGAAGTTAGGTGATTTTTGTGTGACTATTTTCTCTGCTCTTCAATAAAAATCGAGCAGTTAGTATGACAGCTGTTAGATCATGTTATATCGTACTGCTAAGATATTGAGTAGCATTTAAAGTAAAACTCCACCATTAAGCTGTATAAACTTTATCCGTTTCACTATGGTTTAATGGAAAAAAACTAGTTTCTCAATAAAATGACATCATTTTTCCCAGGTTGTAACATTCACTTTACAACTGTTTTTCTTTAATTCAATTTATTTTACTTTTCTTTTTCTTGGCATCCTTTTTTTTTCTTGCAGTTTGGAGAGGGGGAAATCTATTTTCGTAGAGCAGCCAGGTACTGCTCAAACCTCTTTTCCCTTCTTCCCCCTTCCCTCAACATCTTGTGCTAATCTGGAGCTCTATTTTTGTCAGGCAGAGAGGGTTATATTTTCAAAGCACTGAGATGCACACTGAAATTTGGTAATCAGTATTTGCGGCTTTACCTGCCACACATGAGGGGGTGGGGGAAAGAACCCAAGGAGAATTTATGTTGCATTGCTTGCTGCTGGAGCAACGTTTGTGTAATGCCATGGGGTATTTTTCCATATAGCTGGTATTTTTAAGGTGGGAGGGCTGTGTGATCAGGAAAGACATATGTATGTTAGAAAGTGTATTCTTCTCGTTTAAACGATGGTATAAGCCCAGGCAGGGAAACTGCTTATGTGTGTTGCAGCTTGTCATTTTGGGCTGCGTGAATAAAGTGGATAACTATTCCTTTGGGAAAGGATCTCGGGAACTGAGCAACTGATCCGCTCTCCAGCAAATTCCTTTTTAACTGTAATTTTCCTTTTTGTGTATACTCAAAAATAACATCGTGATGGGCCCTTAAATACCATTTCATACACAGAGCACAATTTCCACAGCACAGGTGGTGCTAATATAGGACAGTCCCCTAGGCACTTGTCGCCAGGAGTTGTACAGCTTGTTCAGTGTCTGCATCCATATGGCAATCTGTCCCATTCATAGAAAGACATTGTAGCTGTGCCTGTGGGTGCTGTGGTCAATGTAGTGTAAAAAGTAGATTTTTAACTCTCAGCAACCTATGTTCTGCTGTTTGTTTTATTGTAGAATCCAATTTATAACATGGGGGAAGAAAAATCAGCTCTGAGCAAATTCCAGAACAATCTCGCTGGCTTCAGTTGTTGTTTATTCTTGGAGCGCATGGTTAATCAGCAGGTGCACCAGCCCTGCGCTGCTCTAATGAACAGTTTACAGGAAGTCTTGCTCGGAAGAAACATTTTCCTCATTGTTTATACTGTGAATTAACTCAGGAGTTGCAAAGCTGTAAACGATGGTAGCTGACCATAGATGTCACGCAAGTCTGTTTCTTACTTTTTAGTGCTTTTTTTTTCTTCTTTTTGCTCTTTTTTTGCTATGGTGCATGGTTTTCCTTGGGCGTGCTGTGCTTGGGAAGGATGCTGAGCCCCTCTGTCCAGTGCTGCCCAGCCAGGAGCCAGCGGCTGCCCCTGAACGGGGCAAATCCCAGCGAAATGCCCTCTGAAAAAGAGGGGCTGAAGTGCTGGCGTTGCACAGAGGTTCGGGTATAAACAAGTGAAGATGATTTATGGCTGCTCTGGTATCTATCATTCCAATGCCAAATGTTGTTCTGTTTTAGTGTGACTATTTGTTATGCCTTTTGATAAACACAAACAAATAGACCGCCTAGCACCTGCGGCAGCATATGATATTTACACTACCTGTATGATTCAGCACGCTTCCCTGGGGAAGTAGGCTTGTGTCCTCTCGATTTTAGTGCTTTTTTAAATAGCATTCATCTGAGGGAAAGCATGTGGCAGAGAGAATTCAATGCTCTAACTATATTTCTCCCTTGGAGTCATTATTTATCTTAATTATTTTTTTATGGACACTTCCCAAAGGGCATTTTCCTGGCTGCCGCGGGGGCGCGCGGGGGGCGAGGGCTCTATGCGATGTGACAGTCACCTTCTGCGCGGGTTTTGTTGTGCCTGTGGGACAGGGCTGAAAAACACTGACGTGAATAATCTGTGTTACTCATATCTGTTGACGTATCGCCGGTTTATATAAGGGTGAAAGACTTGCCTCCACTCTAAATGTAACAGAATATAATTTTGTTAAACAAGAATAGATCTTGTTTCTCACTGTTTTCTTTTACTATAAATTCAAACGTAACAACAGAATATAAATTACAGTAAAATAAGGTTGGCAAACAGGATCTTTTTACAGAGTATGTATGTACGTTTGTAACTTTACACCTCAGTCTTGGTGAATTCCAAGGTCTAATCCTGTGTTTTTAAACTTGTGCGTGTTCTTAAAAGCGTTGCTGAATTGTGGCCAAAGCCTTGCCATGGCCACCTCCCTCTGCCATACGAATTGGGTGTGTAAGAGGGATGGGGTTGCTATGCTGAAAACAACAACAAAAAACCCACAAAAAAACAACCCCCAAACCCAAGAAATTGGTAGCATCACGTTTTGGGGTTTTTTTTCCTAATTAAACTAAGATACTGAATCAATCCGTTCTCATCTGAATAAATTAAGAGGCTGTTCAGAGAGGAATAAAATGAGATTTAGCAGGGATAAGTAGAAAGTAGACCAGCTAGGAAATAAAAATTCCGAACTGCTGGTTTGACGTGACACGTCAGCTGCTCAGCATCGGCTGTGTGGGAAATGGCTGAGGCATAATCAGGGTTGAGAAATTAAGGTGGGACACTCTGTGCCATGTCTTGGTTAAAAAGGTAAATGCAGTCACGGGAGACATAAACACGCGTATTGCATCCGAGTCCTTTTTTTCCTGTTCTGCTTCATGCAGAACCAGTTAAACCACATTGAGAGTGTGATGTACAATTGGCCACTCTCTTGCAGAAAGGATAAAGAGGAGCTGGAGCAAATACAGAGGAGAGCAGCTAGGGTGATAAAGGAGTTGGAGGGAATAGGCTATGAAGACAGATTAAAGGGAATTAAAGATCTACACCCTGGAAAAATAGAGGCTCTAGGAGGATGTGATTATGGTATGTAAGTACATGAAGTGATGCTACAAAGAAGAAGAGGGGAAAAAATTGTTCTCATTAGTTAGCAGTGCTGGAATTTAAAATCCAGCGTTTCAAATCATCTGCGTCTGGGTATATTTGATGTACTTTTCACTACAGTACCCAGGCACAAGGTTGAAATAAAAAAATATGAGTTTAAAATAGTAGAGAAACTCGTTAATTCAGGTGCAGGGATGGAACTTCCACCTGAGATAAGCGATGGATTCAATACTGTGGTTTTTGTGCTGGGCATTTCTTTCAAATATTCTAGAAATATGTTCAGTTCCCCCAAGGAAAGGACATGGGGCAGCGGCCGCGCGGGCCCCGGGGCAGCGCTGTGGCAGGGCTGGAAGACATGCAGAATATTTCCAGAGTGCTGGAGGGTCAGAATGTTGATTAATAATCCAAACCATCAGTTCGCAGATCAAAACCAGAAGATGATGTGTGTAATTATGCAATCTGGTTATACTCTACAGTGGGGATGGGAGTAGAGTAGAAGGGGAATATTAGCCTGATTTTTGTCTTAATCTTGCTGCAAATGCTCCAGCGCTTTCCATGCGACAAGAATTGAGAGCATAGTGCCCCGAGAGGCTGAGGACAGGGGGCAGTGATTCGGGGTGCGTTACTGGCCGTGTGTTACAGCAGCAGTGCTATGGCTCTGTGGTTTTTTTGCTACGTGAGGATACAAGTTAGTGCACACCGATTAGAAGACAGAATTTCAGCCTTTAGGCTGCAGTTTTAACCTGATTTGTCTTAAATTGGTGTAGTAATTTAAAATGTAATATACCACTCCTGTTACTTCCAATAGGGTTTGATGTAAAACATGAGCTGCTTCTAGTTGTAGGTCTGGATGTGGACTAAAGTAATGAGGAAGGGGAGAAACACAGCTTTTAAAAAAAAGGATCCACAAATATTCAAGCTGACTTTGGGAAGAGCTGCCAGTGGCCATACGCATCAATTGCCACCTCTCCCGATGGCCCACGACCCTCTGCTGAGCTTTATCCAGTGGTGGGGAGGCATTTACCCTGCTCAAATAATTCTCTGTTCAGATCAAATACTTGCTTTCGGGGCAGTTAGTGAGGCTTGGAGAGGAGCATGAATATCTAGAAGTAGTTCATTACAGTATATGGCTTAATATGTTCCTTGTTTTTTGGGTTTTTTTTTAGTATGATTATAATCTTTAATTATTTTGGGTATGTTTTTAAATTCGCTGTTCAGAGAGGAAAGGGATGCTAAGCCACCTGAGTAATAATGCAGAGCGATTTGCACCAGTGCAGCTTCACTGCAAAACACATCTTTATTCAATTGATCTTGTCATGAAGGCAGGAACTTGCATTCAAGTACAGTTGGTACAAGGATTTAATCATCATTGCTTCTGTTTTGATTTTACATCAAATACAGCAAGTGTTTCTGACTCAGAGAATTGTGACATTTTCACCAGCTTTATTCTATTGGTGCCTTTCAATGAGCTTTAGAGCTCACTGGGCAGTCACAAATATGGGAGGCCCCTGCTGATTTCCAGTTGTGTCTCTCTTCCTCCTGTACATGACCAAAATCATGGCATTTTGCCTCAACAACTGTGCCATCCACATCAGACTGGGCAAAATGTTGTATGAGACCAAGCCCTGTGCTCCTGCCTGGACTGTACGCTGACATGGGCTTCACGACAGCTTGCAAAGATGAGGTCACTTCCCATTACCTCTGAGAAATATATGTATATATATATTTTTAAAGGCAATTCTGCAGTTTCTGTGGGTGCTTTGCTCAAACCCCTTCCAAGAGGAAAGCAGGAGACATGGTATTGATTTTTTCCACGTGCAGGTGGCTCAGGCATGTTCTCCGCACCGTTAGAACGTGAGCAGATGCTTCAAAACTGTAATAGAAAATCAAAGACACTTCTCTATATCACTGGCTTCCCCCCGTGTTTTGGCAAAGATCGTTGGCCCAAGGAGATCTGGAAGAGAGAGTGTGGAGTATGAAGTATGTCAGCATCATGAATATTTAAAATGTGGGCCACTATGTGGCAGAAGTACTATTACTGAGGCTTCTGCTTAGCTAGTTTTTATATCCAGCTGTGACTTTTTCGCCAGTGGGTCGAATTAAACTGTACGACACAGGTAGCTTTCATGGTAGCGCTTTGGTCAGTCCTTTCCCTGATGTCCAGTGTCACTGACATTGTGTTTGTCCATGTTGGCTCAGCTTTCTGTGGTTGCTCTCTCTCCCATGGGTTTGTGCAGAGTCTCTGGTGATGCTGTAGCACAGCAGGTAACACTCTGAAGGTGAAATGGCTGAAGAGGGGTGGGTGAGTGGGGCTCTGCAAGTGCCAGTTGTGACAGCAATCCCTGTCACAGTAGGTGGTGAAGTTCCTTCCAGACCCCCTGGAGATCCCTGGGGTTGTGAAGCACCAGAGGCTGAAGAAGGTGGAGGTAAAAACTCCTCTATCCAGCAAGCACAGGGAGCCGTGGAAGTGCCCGGCCCTTCTCCCCTCCCCTCCTTACTGGAAACCAGGCTGGAGGCAGCAGAAAATAAGTGGACACTTACGCAGTTTTCAGCTCCCCACATGGATTTCTTTACTCTGTCGTATGTCATGAATAAGCTGACTTACGCAAGACGTTCTGCTTGCCAGAGGGTTATTTGCTGTACTTCAATGTAATAATGCTGTGCTATTGCATTATTTGGAAATAATTCTATTGTGTTAAGTATTTTGCATGCAAATACCTTAAGAAGAGAAAAAAAAAAATAACACATAATCTTGATTTTTCTGTAATTTATTCCTTCAGTTCTTCGAAAATTATGTCTTGTTATAAAATCACTTCCACTAACTAGTGTTGCATCACCAGTACCCGACCATGAATATGCGTTCCTGGGAAGGGGAGGGTGACAGAAACAAACACCTACTCTAATGTGTCATTAGAAATCAAACAGACCTAAAACCTGCTTCTGCTTGCCAATGCTCAGATCTTCTGGAAGTCTGTCTCAGGCAGTGAGACCAAGGATGCATCTAGCTTACAGACACTGTGCTTGCGTGCAGACAAAATAAAATGGAACAATTTAAGATTATAGGTTTGCATTGTGCCCACAAAGCTGTTTATGTATTGGATTAAAATCTTCATTTTCCACCTCTATTTGCTCAAACAAAGTGAGTACTTGGAGCAGTTGAACAGTTCCCTGTTCATTTCCACCGGCTGTATCCTTTGTGCATGACATCCGCTGTTCTGTAAACCCGCTGTGTTTAGTTTTGAGGTGCTTCTTAAGGCTGTATCAGGGAACAAGTGGCGATCTGTAACATCTTTAAAAGTGGGATGGATAAAATAGCAGTAACCTGATACTGACACATAAAGGTCACCGCAAGGCTCCACTGAAACCCCCGAGCGGGACGGGGGTCGCAAGGCTCGCTGCCTGCGGAGGGTGCCCGCATTCGGCTTTCAATGCTGAGGGGTTTTTTTTCTTTTCAAAGGTCTATTTTTGGGAAGTTGAAGTAGTTGCTCTGCTTTGTTGAATGGCAGTGGAAGCTATACGTAGGTGTTAAGTATGTTACGCTTAGCTTCATGTTAAGAAAATGACCTTTTAAGTTCCCTTTACAGTCAACGCCAGTCTTTCTGGTTATTGACAGCACTAGCCTTTGACACCCTGAGCATCGTCTACAGTTTGATCCTCGCTTGGTCACTCCATCATTTTCTTTGGACACAATACCAGGGTATCATGTCCTACATAGTTTGTCTTGTCTTGTGCAAGTTCCCTGGAAAGAAAAGAGATTTGCACTTGGATTTAAAAAATAAATACAAATCGCGGTAGGGCTCTTTCCGTTGACTTGGCCGTGGCCTTTAGGCTCTCACAGGGAAACTTTAAAAAACCCTGCTGGGGGTTTAAGCCATGTGACTCCTGTTGATATTATAATGAGATTTACAGTGCTTAAAACCCACGGGGCACTGACTCCTTACTTGGCGTCCTACGGTGTTTCTGCAGTCATCCTGGTGGATGGGTAACGCGCTCTGTGTAAATTAATACACTGATTTTTTTTTGGGGGGGGGGTTCTGCCCAAAACACTGAAATCGTAACTCTCATATGTAGTCTTCATGGACTTTAATGGAGTGCTAACATGGAAGCCCACTTTCTCACGCTTTGCTGTATTCAGGTATGGAAGCAGATGATAAAACGCATTATTTTCTGAATTATTCTTTCCTGATGTGTATGGAGAGTGTTTGACCATATGCCTGTCTGGCCGGGGTGTTCTGGTGTTCCTTCAGCCATCCTCCCTCTTTCACAGCTGAGGAAATGTGTGCTGCAGCATTTGTGTAATTTCCTTGCAATGAATGCATTGGTTCCTTTGTTCCTTTAAAAACTTAACTGATAGAGCACATGTAAAAAAAAAGATTAAGTTAAAACAGTTAAATATTCCTTTATAGAAAAAGCCTTTGTAGGTCTCTTCACCTACAGTTGTTTTTTTAGGAAATAACCTTGCACATATATATATGTTTGAAGAACTGTTTTTAAATGGCCAAAAATAAGATTTTAATGAAATAATGAATTAGGTAAATGTACAACTTGCAATACCTTTTCCAGTCAGATCTGTACCTTTTTTTTTGATTTTTTTTTTTTAACAAAAAATAATTTTTAAAGCCACCTTCAATGATCTTCAGGTTCTCATTGGGCCTGAAGTCAAAAGTGGCAGAATCTGGGCAGGAATTTCTCTTGCAACTTCTTTGCATTGGGATAACATCTCAGTGGTATGTTCTACAGGGATCTTGGTATCCAGTGCATCAGAACTAATACAAGAACACAGTTTTGTTGTCATATGCAGGCAGATAATATTGTAGCACAAGAATAAACAGCATTGCCCTGTGTGTATAAAAGTAAAATGGCAAAAAGTAGGTATTTATCCATAATATTACCTGCAATCCAGAATAAAATAAATCATAAAAGCCACACCTAGATGCTGGTATGTGTTCATATCCTTTGTGTATGTTTGAAGCATACATAATACAGCCCAGGCATACTGTAGCAAAAAGGTTTGCTATGAAAAATAGATATGTGTGTGAGCATAAAATAGAGATTTCAGTACTATTTTGACATTTTATTTTTAAAGTCATCTAAGCTTATGGAAATTGTTGCAAAAATAATTCCTTTACTTAGGAAGTTTCCATGCAGAAGTTGAATAAAGAAGATGTTTTAGAATATGGTTCATCAGTTAGTGCAACAGATACATTTCCCTGAGCACCACATGGCCTGGATCAAAGCGTCTCATGACTTGGATCAGTGCAGCCAAATCATTACGTATTGATTGGAATCCCGCTGAAGGATTAACCCTTTCGTGCTCAGATGAATTTTTTTTCTTTAACCCTGGTTTCAGTAGTTACGAAGGTCCGTGACATTCTGACAAATCTTAGCAAGGTTAATAGCCCCCACTAACCCCTCGTACTGAGGAATCCTTTGGTTACATGGTTCCTTTTTTATGATAAATTTTGCATTTGAAAGTGCATCTTGAATCTTCTTTACTGGGACTTAGGAGGGCTGTACTTTAGCAAAGAAACAACCTGTAAGAGGGGAAAAAACCAACCACACAGCCCAGTAAATAAATAACGTGATGGGAAAACCAAGGCTGCAAACTTGGTGCTTTTTGTCTTTCTGTAGCGACAAGGAAAGCCTCGGGTCCAGTTGTGCTGTGTTATAAGGATACACTATTGTATGGAGATTACTTTTCTTCCTGATGAAGTCGAATCGTAAATATGCAATGTTCATAAATTTCTCAGCAAAATATCAAGCAAGATATTAAGCAGGTCTGTCAAATGATTTCTCCCCCGTCCATGTTAATTTAAATTCTTTACAAAGCTTTTAATTAATGAATGAAATGTAGGAGGATAGCTAAGTAAGAATGACACATGTTTTGCACCGCAAATGGTATTTAATTCTGTTTTGAGAAACGATGGGCAGAGTCAGGTGGGTACCATGAGATGTTAGGGATGTTTCAGGATCTGTTGTTTGCTGCTCTTAAAGAGTCTTTGTGAAGATTAATTATCACAGTGCTGTCACTTACACCACTTTTTCTCTTTTCGCTTTCTCTCCTCCAGTTTATCCCACGAGGAGCACTCACACAGCCATCCGCTCTATGGACACGGTGTATGCAAGTGGCCAGGCTGTGAAGCAGTATGTGAAGACTTCCAGTCGTTTCTAAAGTAAGGATGGTTTTTTTGGCAGTCGCATTGTACAGAAAGCATGCCCTGAAATTCCGTGTGCTGTCACTCACCGTGGGCCTGATGCAAAGCCCATTGAAGTCAACAGAGAGCTCCCTTTCACTTCAGTGGCTTTTGGATCAGGCTCAAGAACGTTTTAACAGGGGATAGTAAATTAGCCCCATGGGGAATGTATGGTCTTGCTCAGTGTATTGCTATAAAATAGAGTGTTTGCAGTTCTGCAGCCTTTTTTAAAAATTTTATTTAAATAATTTTTAAGTTGTAGTGTTGATAGTGTAAACAATACAACCTTGATTTAACCTTGATTTCACTTTAATTTAGAAATTTAGTCTTGAATTAACTCCATAATTGAACAGAGAATTGCAGAACATCACGTGAAATTTAATTTATGTCAAATAAGTAACTAATGAACAAAGTCTACACTACTAAAAATAAACTATAATTATATTAATTGGGCCCCTGCAGTTTGCTGCAGACCTTTCCTTGCTGCCAAAGAACACAGTTTTACACGTTGCTTAAACAGTGTGTTATGGACTAGTGTGTGGTAATGCCTGCATCCCGAAGCAGGGAAGAACCAGCAGAGCTCTAATAACTTACACATGGCTGTTCTATGGCTGAACCATCAGCCTCACCTCTCCACGCTGGAACAAAAAGTGTTCCCATCACAGAAGAGATTTCTGTCTGGGTAGATCACCAGGTGCACATATGCTTTGGGTTCACCCAGGTTCCTGAAGCTTTGGGCGCTGCTATTTTCTCAAGGACTACAGCTTTTCGGTCGTAAGGTCACAAAAGACCAACTGTCCCAGCAGTTATGATTTAAATGCACAAAGGGAGAAATTCTGCCCCCATTTACAGTGATGATCTCATGAAGTTAGTCCACATAAATACATGGTACTCTTCAGGATGGATAAGTAGAATTAATCCCAAAACATTCAGCTGTATCTGTTATTTCTGGGGCAGTTCCCTGGATTTTTATGTGAGGGAGGGAAGGGTGACAGCAAGCAGAGGGTGTTTGTTGAATGATGTTAGATGGTAGAGAGAGTTTTTTGCTCTAGGAACAGAATGGGCCAGTTCTGCATCCACTGGCAAAACCCTCCTGAATTCAGTAGGAGCAGTGCTGGGCCTCATATAAACATACACTAAAAGTGAGGAATAGTAGAGTCATGAGAAGGTTCTCATTACAAGAGGATTACAAAATGAGAAGGTGCTAGTCATAAATTTCCATGAAGGGTGGCCTCATTTCTTTTAATTCATCCTGTTGTTCACTTAAGTGAAATAAATGCTAATCTTGCCATACTTGCCAGCTCATTCATATTCATATGTCATACTATAGCATTTAGACCTTTAAAACAATTCTAATTTTTACTGCACTTAACGCAAGGGAAAGGTGCTGTGGTAGCCTTAGATGTCGGGGTAATATGTGTAGTCACATCAAGTCAGATTATGCCACCTTTGCTTTTTCTGCTAGACCCCTGTTCAAGATTAGATCTGTTGGTTTCAAGGAGATTTCCTGTGCGTAGAAAATACAGCCCTTAAGTCACATAGCCTGGGTAGAGGCAAGGTTGATTTTTCTGTGGTATTTTGGAGATGTTTCAGTAGCAGACCAAGTTCACCTGGAGGAGGTCCTTGGGGCAGTCAGTAGCTAGGAATAACTGGAGAACTGCTACCAGCCCGGGCTGGACCTGAAGCGGCTCCATCTACTCCCAGCACCAACAATTCTGATTCTTTTTATCACTCACTTATCATCATTTTTTTTTTTTCCCCCATTGAAGCCTTTCAACAGCAATCTTTTGTGTGAATTTCTTAAACCCATCAGCTCCTGTAAATTTTCGCATTATCCAAATTCTGCAGCGTCCAGACAAAGTCTTATTGTTTGGAGTGATATTTAACCCAGAACTAATGCAGAAATGAATGTCCCTGAGCAGTGCATTGACACTGTTAGGAAGTGAGCGTTGCTTCATAAAATGATACCGTATCCTTCCAAGTCTCCTGTGGAGCATCTGTCCTTAAATTATATTGCCATTCATCAGAATTCATTACTCAATGAAAAGATAACGGGTAGATGCTTGAAGTTTCTTTCTGGTACTCGTATAATCCGTGAAGCTCTTTCGACAGTCCCCACAAGAGAAAAGCTCTTGTTTACCAAGTGAAATACAGCCTGTGTATCAATTGAGTATTGCTTAATTTCACTTACCTTCGTAAAAAGGCCTGTTAGAAAAAGCAAAGAGAAGTTACATGTGGAATGAAAGCCCTATATTCCAATAAAATGATTCTGCAGTTCAGGGAGAAAAAAGGACTCGCAGGTCTAAAACATGGTTCATTTCTTTTCCTCCTGAGGAAGAAATAAATAACTGTTGGTAAATCAAAACCAGAGATTTGACACTCTTCTGTGATCGTTCTGTAGTGTTTGTTCCCAAGGTGAGGTACACCACAGGGCCCTTGATTTCAAAGATGAATACTGTACAAATAACGATCCTAGTTGTCTTTCACTCACAGCCAACAGGAGGATGCTTATCAGAACCAGCAGATACACGAGCTATTGTACGCATTTATTTCCCTATTTCTTTTCGAAATAAGTCGCAGTTTTAGTGTTTTGTCGTGGGCTTTGCTTGGTTTTGTTTTTGTTGTTGTTGTTGTTGGTTTGGGGTCTTTGGTTGTGTTTTTTTGTTTGTTTGGGGTGTTTTTTGTTGGTGGTGGAGGTGTGGTTTTTTTTAATCCATCAGCCATTGGTTATCATGTGATGCAGTATCAGTTAGAGCTAACTGATAGCAGCAGGGGCTGCTGCCAAGCCTAATGAAACAGAAGCACCCTGCATGCTCCAGAATACACCCTGAGCCTAAAACTAAACGCCAGTGCAGTGTCCCCGCGCTGTGGCAGCCAGGTGAGGGCTGGAGGTGCACACGTGTCTCACGTGTTAACCAGGGCCCGTCTAGCAGGCGGCAGCCAAAGGAGCAGTTAGTAGCGCAGAACGGCTTTCCTTCAAAATTGACTATATCCTTGATTTCATTTGCATGTGTTTAGAGACCGCTGCAGATAGAAATATATACCTCTATAGAGCAAGTTGTTCAGGAAATCCCTCCTGGAGGGGGGGGTGGTTTATTCAGCAAGGTATTGAGGCATCCAGTGCAAAAAATGGAGAAGATTTAGCATAGTTTTATCCACCCCCCCCCTCCTTTCTTCTTTTAAAATTTGATTTTGATTTAGATGTGCTTAACCATGGCCGTACTATTTTTAAATCAAATATATTCCTTAAAGAAGGGACACAAACCTTTGGAGATCTTGCAGTCTTGTATTGCAGCGATGCTAGTAATCTGCTTCATGTGAATTTAACTTTGATGAAAGGAAGGGGAGTTTATGTGAAAGAAACTACTAAGTGCTCTCTGTAATGTTTTCACAAGTGTTTTTATCATGGTAACATCTTGTTTACTTTAGTTGCCTGCCTAAAACTACTTGGAACATGTTAAGAAAACATTTCGAGAAAGCTTCTACAAAGAGGCTTTTGTTTAGCAGCAACTGTGAGACTGCTCGGCTCACAAAGGTGTTAACTTTCAACCCCTTAAGCACTTCCACATGAAATTCCAGCAACTATGTTTGTGGTTTTGGAAAAACAAAGTGTATATTAAAGAAACCAGGTATATGCTAATACATGTTGAAGTAGGCCGGAAATCATAAATTGTTTCGAAGGCATTAATTGCTATCATTTGCATGTCAAAATGTTCTGCAGTGAAATCATCTGCAGTTAGAACAACAGAGACTTTTTTTAATCGAATAGGTAGAAAGGGTTAGTCTTCCTAGGTCTTTTAGATCTGTAAATCGCGGGCCGGCCCAGTTAAGTCTCCAGCTCTGGAGCGCTGTGGTGTGAGGGGCTGCCCGGCCGGGGGGCTGCACCAGCACCCAGCACCCATCCCGCTCACGGCGGGACCCGCCTGGGCGCTCGGCCACGTCACCCAGCATTTTATTTTCCGACTCTTTAGAGTCGCGGCTCAAATATCGACGTTCCCGTTGTTTTTACACCCCCTGGCTGCCGCCCCCCCGCCGTGGCCAGGTCCCGCAGTGCCCCCTAGCGCTGCCGGAGCAGCGTCCTGAGGGAGCCCCGCGCAGAGCGGGAAAACAGCGGCCCGGACACACCGAACTCGCCAAATTTTTACTTTTACACGCATATATATATTTTTCCTCTCAGGGCGAGCCTTCGGCTTCTACCAGTAAATATCTCAAACGCCTGCCTGCTACCTGCGATGTAATATATACGTAGCGAGGCACATTGTCTTGCGTTATTGCGTTTTATATCTTAAGGTGCTCTTAGTTTATGTTTCACATTATAATTTCCGGTGTGTAATCAGAAAGCATTACTTAAGAGACAAGGATCATCTTTGTTTCATACTTTTATTGACACTGTCTACCATAT
>NC_138662.1:12494093-12579093 GCF_964273445.1 Streptopelia decaocto
AACAGTGAGCATGCGCTGGATGATAGAAGTACAGCCCAATGTAGAGTACAAATGCAGGTTGTACAGCAGTTAGAGCTACAGGTAAAATAAAATTTATTTTAATATTACCTCAGTATTAATCAAATCCCATTCTCAACAGCAATAAAAAATGAGGTCTGCTTTCCCCCCTATGATTGAAAACCAGCTTTCAAAACCTTCTTGTAGTAGTTTTAAAAACCGTCAAAAGAAACTGCAGCTTCATTTCCTCTTTTCTAAACCGTATCTTGAAAAGAAATAGGAAACTTAAACAGGCTGACTGATTGGAAATCCATCAGTATGTGTCTAATGCTTTTTGTATTCACCCGGGGGGCGGAGGGGGGCAAGCGGAATATGGTCCCCTTCATTTAGAGCTGTTGATACACGGGGGAAATGGTTGATGTTTATTTCAAAACGCTGCATGACCTGGCTTATTTGGTGGTCTCTCATATACTAACACTTTCCATGTATTATTATTATTATTACTATTATTTTTTGCCATTTGTAGTAAATGAGTTTTTTTAAAAGTGCCGAAAGGGGGTAAATTGGAATATATTGAATGTGATGCAAAGGTATGACCTGTTTGTGTATCTGCCTTTCCAAATGCTTTTGAGTCCTTTCTGTCTTCTGCACCTCGCTGCTCTGGCTGGGCGGCTTTGACAGTGTGTCTGTGTGTAGGCAAGAGGTTAGCAAAGGGGAAATTAAAACAATGTTGTACATTATATAGTTACCAGCTATTGAAAAACCTATTTTGTATGCAAGACAGCAGGGTAGAGATATATGGAAAGCCTTGGGCTAAGTACAGAAGATAATTACATTTGGAATTTTACTGAGTTAAGTCATTTATAGCTTCAAATAGTTGGAGAGAAAAATCAGCAAAAACACACTTAAACTTCTTGTTGTTACTTTTCCAGATAAGAAGATAAAAGGCATTTTTTTAAATGCTTATCTTACAAATTACTCTTTTTCTTTCATAGATATTTCCTAAATTTTACTTTCAGGAACACGCTGGTCGTGACACTCTTTCACTATTAGCTGAAGCAATATAAACTGATTTTATACAAGTTTTATACAAATCAAACTACCAGCCATAAAATATCAGTGTCTTGCAGAAAATGTTATAAGAAGTGGTCTGTTATTTTAACAAGTTTCTGGGGAAAAAGAAGAAAAAAAAATCTGCAGTCTTCCTGGTAAACTGAGATATGAGATAATCTCTTACCAAGATGCAGTAATATTCAGGCTGAAGGTAAATCTAGATTTCTCCAGTTACAGTCGGCTTGAAAAAAAGCATTAATCCTTCTCTCCTGCAGTCACTGGGACTGGCTGTGCCTGTAACTATGGGAGGATGCCCTGTCTTAACAGTTGGACAGGACAGAGATGATACTTGGTCACCACCTCTCCATAAGCCCTTTGACAATATTTTTTAAAGATTTATCATCAGCGCATTCTACTAATTGTCATAAGTGACTAAGGGTTGCAGCTTCACACCCATTTAGCGCCGGAGGATTCCACTTATCATTGCATGGAAAGGCAATGTAAGGTCCCGAGGACAAGAACATCATTTTGAAGTGGTGTGAGGGCCAAAAAGTTCTGCATTTGTTTTTAACAATAATACTAGCATGGTAGATAGGATGAGTTGGAGGCTGAGTTTAGACAGGGATGTTGATAACAGAGTGAGAGCATCTGTGCGTTGGCCAGCACGGACAGGTGGAGGAGGAGGGTGTCCTGCTTCTGAAGTGGACCTGTAACTCCCTTCTTCTTCCTCTCCTTTCAGCCTATGTACCAAACAAACCTGCCGAAATATGTGCAAGAATTTGTCCTCCGTGGCCTAGTTTGTCTGACTGTGACCTGGCTTTGCAAAGAACCATAATAAACCAAATGCCTGGCCCAGTAGCAGGGTTTTCAGTGGTGGGGTCTGCAGGTGCCCAGCATGTCGTAGCAAGAGCAGTTGGACCAAGACTTTTGACCTGATGCTCCCGCAATGGAGCAGTTACCAACAGTGGCAAAAACAAACCCTGTGGCCAACTCTGAGTTGTGTGAGATAGACAGGAGAGGGACTCAGAGTCTTTCCTCCTTACCCACAGTGCTCAGCACTGACAAGAAGCTTTCCCTTCCAATGGAGCTGTGAAGTATTACATGCTGCTCAGGGTCCTGCACCATGGCAAGATCTAAATGCTGCACCATTTCATGCATGTACAGCCCCATCAAGACAGGGGTAGAGTTTAACAAATTATTTCCATTTAGGGGCTGCATTTCAGGTTTTGAGTGTGATGGACCCAAATGCAAGCCTTTCTTTTTTAATTTATTCTCTTATTTATTTTATGCACGGAAGTTATGTCAGAATTGCAGACAGAGAAAAGTGTTAAGTCTTTTGAAGAAAGTAAATTTTAAATGAACTTTTTGAAAAAAACAGGTTAAGATCTGTTTTGTGTTTGATTGCAAATGCCCCTTTGCAGAAGTATCTCGAAACTTTGGTCTCAGCATTTCCATCACAAACATACTTAAGGTATCACAGACAAGGCAGAGATCTTCTCATATTTCACTTGGTTTAAACCATCTTGACATGATCATTTGTTGCCATTATAAATAGTGAGAATTGGGCTGCTGGGTAAAACACAAACACAGGAACGTATCCCTGTCCTTAGTTAGATCTTAGCTGGAACAGGACATCCATTTTGCAGCACCACCTTTGGGTGGAAAAACGTTTCAGGACAGCAACAAGGCTACGATAAGTTTAAAGAAGTATCTTCTAATGGGAGAACACAAAGACAGCTGGCCATTTTCAGTGTAGTAAAAACACTGCTTGGGCCTGTTTTCCTAAAGCATCCATTGATGCTCTTGAAAAGTGGATCCTAAACCCTTCAAGTACACAGCCTAACTAGGCACATAACGGGAGGGAAGAGGTTGCATCTTGGTTGTCTCTTTCATTGCCCGTGACTGGCTTCCTTCTCCTTTGTCCTTGGTCCGTCCAAAATCCTGCCGTTGAGGTGATCTCCCTTTCCTGTTGATGTGGCCATGTTGCTCCTGTTGAACGCCCTCACTGCATTTCCATTCTCACATTGCTGCTCCTTGCCCTTATTTTCTGTCTGTTTTTCCTCCTGTGCCATTTCTACACCATCTCTGCCTAATGCCTTGTGTCTCGCTCCTTGGTCACCAGGCTCTCGTGCTGCCCCATCACCTGCACTTTCTTTGCCTTCTCTTTCCTGCCTTTCCTACCTGTGTAGTTTTAGGATTCAAACTCTCCGAGGCAAGACATGTGTCTTGGTGTCCAAGTTTGCAAAGCACATATCTCGCTCTGGATGTGTTCTCTGTTGAACCACAGTTAGGCACCTACATCGTGGTCATACCCCACCAAAGAGAGGGAAACCTCACAAAATCAGGCTTACCATGGAGAGCTGAGTGGACATCTGAAGACTCCCACCAAATGGCTATAGGAAAAAAGAATGAGACTTTAGATGGGACTGTGTTATAGTCCTCAGACCCCTTTTACGGGGCAGGCCCTCTCATACGCAGCAGAACAGTCCTTGCCCATGAAATCAGTACGTCGTGAACATTTTCCAGCACATCTGCTAATAATCCCAATCTCTGGACCATCTGCACTCCAGTGAGTGCCACCAGTGAGAATTTGCTCCCGTTGGTGGCCAAGCAAGCCCTCATAGCTTTTTTTGTGTGACCCCACTGACCAGAGGGGCTACTAGTGACATTCTAGTTTTATATCACTACTGCTTCCTGACCTAAGGGAAAAACAGTTTAAAGAAATTCTTCAGATTTTTTTACTTCTTTTCACTGCTTTGAAACTGAGAGACCTCTATTTTTCATAATTTAAACTCCTGCCTAACTGGGTGAGTGTTTGAATTCCTAGACTATGACAAAATGCTAGCGTGTGTCTGCCTGAAATGTCGAGAGGATCTTTAATAACCTCCATCCCCCAAGAAACGGCGTTAAAAGCATTGCTAAGATGATGAGTGAAAACACCACAAACAAGGACCCCGGCCGTTCGGAGGGAGGTGCTCAGCTCCGTTTCGCCGAGGGGGCCCGGAGGAAGCGCTGCAGGGCGTGCCCCGCGCTGCCCGGCTGCCTTTCCCTCCTGCTGCCGTGCCGGTGCGGGCAGGAAGCTTTCAGGTGCCTGCCTTTTATTTATTTTGGCTACAAGATGTTGTTCTTCTGCAGTAGCCCGCAGACCAAAATTTAATGCGCAGATGACCCCGCCAAGCAGCCTGTGTGCCCAGCGACCGCTACGAATGAGAGATTGCACAACAGAGCTGCGCTGAGAATACAACTATTTCTCAGTTTTAATTTGTTTTGTGTGAAGCACGGCAGCTGAGGGGTGAGACCTCGCCTTTCTCTGAAGAGGTCCTCAGAGGACTCTCAGAGGGAGAAGTTTCTGCTGCTGCGCTACGATAAGAGCCCGTTGCTGCCCTTCGGCTCTTCTGTGAAGTCCAGCGCAGATCTGGCGGTGAGATTACAGATCTGCTGGAGGTGTCAGCTTTTCTCTCTTGCCATTGAGAGTTTTGACCAAGAAAAGAGCAGCTGTTTGAAAAACCCACAGATTTCGCTTTTGCGCTTTCAGAGCACACAGTGGTGACAACATTTTTTCCTTTATTTAATTCCTGTTTTGGAAACCCACGTGCCAAGTTTTATCCCATCACGACGCCTTTCTGGCACGGTCAGAAAACCCTCGTCTTGCGAAGAGGGAGACAACCTTGACTGTAAGGTTATGAATGGGGATTTATGACCAAGTCTCCTTTTATATACGCTTAGCCCAACTTTACTGTTACAAACAGATGATGGTGATAAGGTGGGCAGGTTGTTTAAAGTTTTGCTGGAATGTGAGCACAGTTCTCCTCTTGGCACCAGGAATCTGGCTTGTCGAAAGCAAAAAATCAGCTCTGCAGAAATTGTCGTTTGTAAGAATCTGATCCAAGTCCTGCTGGAAACAGGAGCCTTTATGTTGGGCCTGTAGGTTAATAACACCCCTTTTTCATTAGCATTGTTTCTTAATATCTTTCCACTCGTGGTTTTTTTTTTTCGAAGACCAGCTGGAAAAAGTCCTATTCGCACATACAAAGTATTTCTTGTTTCCAAAAATAATGAGATTTAGTGTCTGGCCAGTGCATTCTAAACGCATTGGGAAGCTGTCCTGGCCAGGGATGTGTACGGTGTGATCCCGAGACACCAGCTCTGGCCTCGTGCAGATTTCAACCAAAAAATGCAAGAGACACCGAGAGCACGAGCTTTGCCGCAACCCTTGGGCACGATGTGACCGATGAGCCAGGCCGAAAGCTTTGGTCCTGTGGCATTGCATGCCCCAAGATCGGTGCTGTGGGGCGATTCCTGACGCTGTTAGGCTTTCCCACCCTGCTGCCCTCAGGTGTGTGCCGAAGGGATGCTGGCAGCTCGCTCTGCTGCTCCTGCCCCATGCTCAGGGTGTCCGTGTTGGGGTTCCCAGGCTGGCCGCTGAGGGGCTGTGCCACCTTCTCGAGTAAAAGCAGGGTGTTTTCTAGAGGCCTGCCCCGCCGAGGTGCCTCGTGTGGTTTAACCGGTGCTGTCTCTGCGCTCGCTGCACGTGCCGCAAAACCTCTACGTGATGTAAAAGCCACGGTCCATTTGTGCCACTTGTTTTCTTCTCTGAAAGGAGGCAAACACATCCCAGAGCCACTGCTTCGCTTGCTTTCTGTTGCACCTCCTGAGCTGGAGTGGGGCTGGTTAATAAACATGATTCACTGTTGTCTTTTAGCTGTCAGGGCTAGAGTGAAGCTCTTGGTGCCGGCAGGTCTAGCTCTTCTCACTGGAGGGCTAATGCATTTTGCTTTGGGAAATAGTGACACCCAGCACCACGCGCTAGCTTTACCTCACAAATAGACCATATACAATTTCCAAACTACTCAGCAATAAAACTCTTCTGTCTCATGCCTCAGTGCCAACTGTTTAATTAGAAATAAGCAGAGGCTGGGTTTTATTTGTGCAAGTAACACAGGATTTCTTTTTCTCCCTTTCAGCTTGCAAAAGACAAAGAACGCCTGCAAGCCATGATGACACACCTGCATGTGAAATCAACCGAACCAAAAGCCGCCCCTCAGCCCGTAAGTACCGAACTGTGTTGAAAGCAAACAAAACCTCACGACAAACCTCTCTCTCCTGTTCCCCGTTGGAACGTGTGATGTGAAGCTGACTGGTCACAGTGAGGAGATGCAAGGTGGAGCTTTGCAGGAGGCACCACCATGGGCACCCAGGCTTGGTTGTCCCACTCTCTTCACGGGGTCTGAAAGAAGTTCTGCTGGTGCCCTGGGCCTTTTTCTGGCCTCATGTACTAGTCTGTAAGTCACTGTGCATCACCCTGACTTGCATGAAATCTGAGGAAGTGTTAGGAAGGAGATGTAATTAAATTATATTTAGTATATTTATTTTGCTTTCTCCCTGTCTGACAGACATTTACAGTAGAAGAGATTGTAGCTGCACGTGTTGATGATAATCACGGTTACCAGTATCGGATTTTACACTGTTGAAACTGAGAAGGGAAACCTTCTCACCACCTCAGCTTGCCCTTTAAAAAAAGGGGGTGCAGGGGAAACAAGTGGTTTTGCAGCCCAAGGCAAGTCCTGGGTACCCCCAAGCCCAGGCAAATCCACGGTCTCATCCTCTGACCAAAATGACTCTTCTTCAACTGTTGTTCTCTCGCAACCTCTTAACTCTGAAAATGCTCCTCAGAGCTTCCAATGATTATTCAAAATGGAGAGAGTGCTTTGCTTCTTGATTTTAAGATTTGTAAGATTTAAAGGTACACTGGCTTTATTTGATTTTGCTTTGAGTCATTGTGTGAAAATTAATTGAGCGTTGACAATCTATAGTTAGTACTAGCAATTTTAATCAATATGCAATGATGCAGCATAATGACAAAGTATTGGTTTATCTGTTTTGACTGATTTTTTTTCTATAAATAAAGCAAACACACCCCCATATATGTGTGATTTATGGTGATAGAAATAAAAAGGAGTCAGACTATTAACCCAGCAAATATGGTGGCCTGCCAAGATGCAGTTGGTAGACAAAATTAATGTCTGAAACAGAACACATTACAGAGATAGAGAACATAAAATCATTAAACACTTCGCGCACCCATTTTTGCTAGAAAAGGATTTCTCAGTTTCCATGTAGTTGGAAATAAATGGCTGCAGAAGTGCATAGGGAGGCTACTAGACAGAAAATTGCAGGTTATTCTGGAGAAGATGTCAAAGTCAACGGGACATTGCGTTGCGTTCTAGGAGAGAGTTGACTAGTAGGTATAAACCCTTCCGTTTAAGCCATTGAGTTGCCGAGAATCACTTGATCCAGTGGATACCAGCCCTCTAGAGTAGAAACTACTTACGGTGTCTATAAAAATAGCATTCTTCCAGTTCCTCGCATCCATCTCAGCCTGAATGCAAATGCTTCAGCGCATTGTTGGCAAAGTATGTAGACCCAACAGAATGGGGAGGAGGTTTGGTTTCTATAGCTCTTACTGGATTAAAAATTAAAACAGCGGAATAATCTGGGAGTCTCAAAGCACTCTGCCTTGAGGCCTTTCATAACAGCGGTGCCCCTCAGGAGGAAGGATTAAAAACTAAAGGGAGGAAATCATAAGAAGACGAGCAGCGTTTGGCAAGGCAGCTCGTGATCGATGCTCAGCCGCGGAGGGCAGGGAGATTTCATGGGTTTTGTAGGCTACGGAGATGCCAGGCGGTGTCACCATGAAGATTAGTGTTAACAGCTAATAAACAGGGAAAAGCAGTGGGGAAAAAAAAAAAAAAGGAAAAAAGAAGTGAACACAGGGGGAAAAGGGCTGTCTTGATTAGTATTAAAAATGTTTTACATTCTGGAAAATTATAGCTTTGTTGGGGACCTCCTACTAAATTTATTTTTAACTGCTCTATTGAAAATTCTGTACCACTAGTCAACATTATCTCTCAGTTGCTCAGCACAGTGTTTCTTTATTAAAAGAAATAGGCATGAATATTTTTGACTGAAAAATTAATAGCTTTTGAATTCATACACAGCAGGTTTTCTTTTGCAAAGAAGTCCAATATCGCTGCACAGCACTTCTATAACCATTTATTTAGAGTCCAAGTCAAACCTTTGACAGCTAGAGCAGTGTTACAAGCCAACATAAAGAACTCCAAGATGTAAACCAACAATAGGCAGTCTGTGTGAGGTTTGCCATTGTCAAATACATAGATTGTTTGGATTAGTTTATGTAAATGTACTGTTGTATTACCCTTTGGAAAAAAAAAAGATCACATTTGTGTATGAAAAGTGGTTTCGTTCACAGGCAGCATTATAAATTCCTTATCCTTTAACTTACATGTTAGAAGTAAAAATTGGTGCCTGACAGGCCTATATTGTGTGGCACTCTGTTGTTGGATTGAAACGGCCTTCTTTTCATTTATTGAAATATAGAAAAATTTATTATAGATACCATCTGATAAATCAGAAATTATTAAAATATGTATAGGTGAAGCATTTGAAAATTAATTATAAAATGTAGAAGTATAGTGTTTTGCATAAATTGTGCTTTCCTGGTGAAAAAAATAGACAGGCACTGCATAGACTGTGCTAGACCCTCGTCCTTTTAACTCAGTGGGATAGGGCTTTGGTAAAAAGATCTGATGACCATTATTGCAGTGCAAAGTATTCTTTACATCCAGTAATTAATTTTTTTTCCCAACATAACTAATGCAAGGTGTATGTTAGAATTAATATATTAGAGTACACTGGTGATTTTAAAGGAAAGAGCGGCTGTGAATCCAAACGTAGCAGTGAATTGGGACTTAGAATTAAAGCCTTTTTGTGACTGAGGAAATGTTTTTATTCTGCTTAAAGGCTCTCAGTGCTTGTTTTTAAACTATTTTGATGCTGGCAGGTAAGATGAGTGACTGAGCTGCTCACCACGTGTCTGTGTTAACCACGTGCCATTTGTGATCCACACTGACCACTGGTGCCATCTTTGCTTTTTGGGCTTCAGGCAGCAGCTGAGTGGGTGGTTTTGAAGCGGTTGGACCATGACCAGGCTCTTGGTGGTTGTGCATTGCTTCAAAACTCACCCAGCTTCGGGGAGGGGTTGCTTCTCCAGTCTGTCCGTGTCCATCCATCACATCCCCACCTTTGGGTGGCTTTAGCATCTTGCAGTAATTTTGACCTTAGGAAGGGCAGCACCATGGCCTGTACACTTCACCACACCAGTCCACCAAGACATCTATTCCATAAAGTTCTTTAGTCCTATTGAAGCCAATGAGATTTCAGCACATTATTGTGTACTGTAAGGGTAGGTGGCCCAAATCGCGAGCAGACAGGTGTGTTTGTGGGGAGGTCACTGTTGGTGTCCGGTGCCCTGCAAAGAGCAGCTGTTCTGTGGTTTCTGGGGAGCTGCTGGGGAGCCAGGAGGGTGGCTGGGGAGGGAGAGCACATCAGGAGCTGGGGCGGTGCTCAGTGCCACCTTTAGAAGTGTCCAGCTTTACAATTAAAATGCCCGGCAACGCAACACTTGAAAAGAAAATGGAAGTATCTCCCAACTCAACACTTGGAGCATGCAGAGCTGTTCCTGTTGCTGCTGCATGGGTTGTTTTGGTGAGACTGAAGGGCCTGAATGCAGTGAGAACAAAGCTGTCTGTGAAGGAATATGCTGCGACGTATTTTTGTAAGGTGATTTTTTTCTAAGATTTAAACAAAACAAAAAAAAAAACAACAGAAAAAAACTCCCAACACAAAACCCAGAACAAGAGTTTCTCAAAAATTATCATTCTGGTTTTGTTATTAAGATACGTTCCCCTTCATGCTATGTTTATTGGTGTTAGCGATCAGTATAATAGGTTGAAATGGAAATTTGCTTTTTTGAGGTGATTAACTTCTGTCAAAGTTCATAGGAAGGGAAGGAAAAAGGAAGGGCATCAACCAACAAGTAATTCTGCACACTAGGTGTTATAACCATCTTTTTAAAATAGACAGAAAAGTTTTAAAGAAACTTTTGGCACTTTAAATAAAATGCACCGTTAAATATCCCTTCTTTAACATATTTTTTTACCCTAACCATAGCAGTTACAATTGTTTTGAAATACTGTTTTTAGCAACTGTAATAACAAAGCATTAAAAAAAATAGTCTTTTAACTGTTGAGGTAATGACTGAGCATTTTAGCTGCTGTAGCTGTACTTTATAGTTTGAAAAAATAACTATACGCAGCAATAAAGAGAGATTCTCAAGCACAACAAAAGCTGTTTTTATATACTGGTTTTCATTAAGTCTCACTCCTCAGCTTTGGTTTCCTTAGTATTCCTGCCAATAACAACACCTGCTAAGTGATTGCTGCCTGCCAGGCTCTGCATCTAATGCACTAATGTGTCCAGGATGAAATGGGAGAGGAAGACACAGCGTTTAACAGAGTTTTAGGTCCAGCGTTCACTTTCTGTCCCACTCTCGGTGTCAAGGGAAGGAGTCACTGCTCCGGAGTGTTCCAGCCCCCAGAACTCACTGCGGATAAATCCTCAGCCCTAGTTGGGATCAGAGCAGCAGCATCCAGTGCAGAGCATCCCTACCCTGCATCAGTGGGTATGGCCCCACCGTGACACTTAGAAATATATGGCTTTTTTTCTTCTAAAAGAGTTTTGCGGGCTTTTTTATGTGCAGCCACTATTGTCATGTAAAATGTTTACATAAAAAGAAATCGGACTGAGCCCTAATGGGAGAACCACTTACTAGAAATCTGTTTTACGGGGTGAAGGAGAAGGTTACCTCTGCCTTGTTTAGATCTAAAGAAAAAAAAAGAAAGTGACTCAGTCTTCACCTCTAGTAGGAAGACATGACTATTTCTTGAAAGGGAAGGTTAATAATAAAATCCTAAGCAGGATATTGAACACTGAAACAACTATGGCATTTATGATTCAATTAAAATAGTATGAGGAACTGTTCTCAAAAAAACAAAACTGAGCAAAGCACCCAGCGTGGTTCAGTGATTGATTTTGTGGATTTTTAGGACCTAAAACTTGTGGGGTTTGGTATTTTTTTCTCCTGTGTTTTGTTTTGGCTTTTTTGGTTGGTTGTGGGTTTTTTTTCTTTTTTTTTCTTTTTTTTCTTTTTTTTTTTTTTTTAAGGCTGGAGGAAATCCTCCCTCCCCCAACCCCAGTACAGACATCACAAAACCATTTAACTCTTTGGTGCAAGGGCTGTACTGTGCCGCATGCGTGGGGAGCGCCCCGTGTTGTGCCTCATTGCAGCGCAAGAGTTCTTGCTCATTAAAGTGCAAACCCTGTAACTGAGGCTCCCTCCCCTCTGACAGCGACCATACCTCATCCAAAAAAATTACTGTATGTGGGAAATGGGCTGTGTACTAAATACCAGCGCGAACAACTTTTCTAATCATAGTAACTTGTTTTTTAAATAGAAAATGCAAACAGAGAGAAATGGTGTTGAGTTTCCATCAGGAAAAGAAACCCTCCCAGCCCAGTCCTTTCCTGATCTCTGCCCTGCACAGTCATCCTTGGCCGCTTTCATGTTTCTAATTGACGCCAATATTAAGATTTAATAGTTTACCATTCAGATGAGTATTTCAAGATGGCAACAAAACCAACACCATTCATAATTTGTTATTCTGCTCTAATTCACAACCAATTTTTCAGCCTTTGCGTGGTAGATGCAACAAAGAAAGCAGCAGCAAAGGTCTGTGGAGGGAGCGCAGCCCTCTCCTCCCTCACCGTGCCTTGTGCTTTGGTACCAGCACCGGCAGGGATCACACCCGGCCTGGGAGAGGAGAGTGTCATCAAATAAAACACGGAAAAAGGAAAAACTTTGCTCACGATTGACAAGGTCGTGTTTCATTAACTTGTTGGTTCAGGCTCACAAATGGTCGTCGGAGGTGAAACGCAGCAGACTCGCTGCGTTCCAGCTTTTTGTTCTCTCTTTCCTCACAGACTGCAGTCATGTTTAATTTGGAAACTGGGCTCCTTTGGCAAATTAGCAATTAGAACAATTTTGTGGGAATATGTATATGTGTCATTAGTTTTCCTGCAAATTAATAGCGAGAGCAGAGGTCAGGCAGAAATTTTCCACTTGACTGCAGCTCCTCTGTTGAGATTTGGCACTTTGTTTTGGAACGGCCACAGCTGCTCAAAGCCACAGTCTTCCTTTAGGAACTGTCTTTTAATTAGTTTACCTCATAGCCATTATTACAAATATTACTGCCTCCCCTCCTTGAAATAAAATTACTGTTTCTACAAAATATTCCGGTGACATCTTGCACCACTGCACATTGATGGTAGGGTCACTCGGATGCAGCGTTTAATCATTAGATCACCTCCATAAGCATCTCCTAATTAGAGTCCTTACAATACAATTTTATCTGGTAATTAGCTGAGATTGGCTGCTTCCTCTGTAGCTTATTAGTGGCAGCCCAGCAGTGGGTGTGAATCACAGTGTCATTTGTCAAGCCTGTTAAAGCCCCCCCCCTTTGCTCGTCCTCTTCTGTGTTTATTCCTAGTTGCTACCTACGCTGAAAAGCCTAAAGAAATTTAACTCGATTCAAATTCTTTAAGCAGGGAACGCTGACCTTTGTGGATCCTTTCTCGCAGTTCCCTAGTAGAAACAGATTAAATGTTAAGTTTCTACACACTGAAAAAGGAAGGGGACTCTTTTGAAATGGAGTAGTTGGAGCCGTAATGATGAAGCACGAGCAGTGATCTTTCCAACAGGAGGGCCCGGCTGCCGAGCCTGCGCTGGAGACGGGCACTTAAAATTGATGCAGATTTGCTCGCAGTTACTGGACTGTTAAAATGTCCATTTAGAAACTGAGATAAAATACAGTAGATTTAATTTCATGGTGAGACCTGTCAGTTGTACTATTATTATTGCCACTGGTCCTTTTATCATATGTAATAGATGGATAACAGGGAGACGTTAGTATATACATGTCCCTAATCAGTGTCCTTAAATCACGCCAGTCGGCACAGGGACGGGGTGGCAGGGTTTGCATGGGCACGCTCACCCCCAGGCTGCAGCTCCCAGTTAACACCAGTGTGGGACTACCTGGGAAATCAATACCTGTATTTCCCCGCTTCTCACTATCTCTCGCTGGATCTGCACTGTCCAGCCTTGCCATGAGGTGTTAAATATTTCCCACTGCAAGACAAATTATCATTTGTAAGCACCTGCACAGCAGGATGGGTGTTTGCAGGTCTGCTCACCTCCTCCTTTCCTCGGAGCAGGGCTGGAGCTGCCGGTGCTCCGTCGGGAGGGAAAAGCAATCGCAATTTATCTATCACTCAGCTGTGCCCTTTCTGTGGGCAATGGGCTTTTTGTGCTGGTATCCCTTCTGTAATATCAGAACTCTTTTTTCCCCACTACCTTTGTTTTGGGTAAATCCTATTATTTTTATAAAGAAACGTTATTTGTGGCTATTAACTCATATGAGGGATGCTAATAGGAGTCTTATCTGCTTACTTTCACACAAGGAAAATTAATACAGTGCCTTATGGATAAACATGAGATATTTGGGGGCATAGCTGAGTAGTGCGTCTTGCCTTCATCTGAAAAGGTTCGATGTCCAGCAAAAAGGAATTTTAATCACGAACAAAAGTTGTAAAATTCTGGCCCTGTTAAATTCAGTAGGAATTTTGCTACTGTGACTTCAATGGGGTCAGGATTTCACCAGTATTATTCACAAAAACGCCTAAGGGAAGAAAATGTGGAAGTAGTCAAAGAGCCTTTTTCTCAGTCGTCTTTTCTGATGTTGTAGTTAAGAGATCGGATTGTTTGTTTAAAATAATTCAGCAGGAGTGACCTATTGAGACAGAGCATCGTCTTTCAAAGGGCATTGTAGGGCAAAAAGAAAGGGTCGGGGAGGAATGCGGGTACTGGTTATATAAATAGGGTTGTGTATCAAAAACACTTGAGTTGGAGCTGGGTTTGATACACAGTCCCAGAGGCAGTTGTGTTTTACAGCCTGCTGTGGCAAGCTGCCGTTTGTTCGGGACTGGGCCTTGCACAGGTAGCGCTGATGCCTTCCATCCTAGGAGAAGAAAAGAGTGGTGCCACTTCTGCCGGGCTGAATGCTCGCCGTATTTCATGCAGTGTGATTAATTAAATTATTCCAGTGTTAACCTACTCTGAGCTTGGCTTTTAAATGGATGAATGGAGGGGGGGGTGTGTGGAAAAAGCCCAAATGCTGAAGAGAGAGATTGCATTTCTCCCTAGTATGTCCCTAGGAAAATCTTGCTGGTTTTTTTGAGCCTGATGCCTTCAATGGAATATCCAAGAAGATTGATTAGAAGCCATGCGTAATGGTAGGATGGAAATAAGAGACACACGGGGTTTAGACTGTAAAACAATGGAACTAAAGTAAAATAATAAAATGATTGTGTACTGTGTGAGATCATATGTTAAGGTTTAGATAAAAATCCACAATTTGTAGTTCTGGCAGCAAGCTACGTTATTTTTTAATTATTATTATTCTATCTGGAACTGTATATATTTATTTCCGTTTACTGGCTCCTAATGGAGATGTTACAACAGCACTTTGTGCCGCAGCAAGCGCTTGGGCTGTGTTGTCTGCTTCCAACTGAGGGAGACCCCGTTATCGAGAATTTTCTGTGTAGCCCTTAATTAGCCAGAAACGCTGTTTGTAATGAAATCCTCGTCCTTCCCTCCGCAGCTGAATCTGGTATCGAGCGTCACGCTTTCCAAGACTGCATCCGAGGCGTCTCCGCAGAGCTTACCTCATACTCCCACCACCCCGACTGCGCCCATCACTCCCGTCACGCAGGGACCGTCGGTCATCACTACCACGAGCATGCACAACGTCGGACCCATCCGGAGGCGGTACTCGGATAAATACAACGTCCCCATTTCTTCAGGTAAAGGGGTTCTGTGGACGCAGCCCCCATGGTCGGGCGGCGTGCTGTTGGCCACAGCCCAGCAGTGGCAGGCTGGGATGATAACAGAGCAACTCCTCTTATTTAGCAGATATTGCCCAGAACCAAGAATTTTATAAGAACGCAGAAGTTAGACCACCATTCACGTATGCATCTTTAATTAGACAGGTAAGCTGAGCCAAACACACACATTTGGATTAGGAAAAAAAGTAAAAATCTTCTATATGTGCACACTCTGGATTAAATAGATTTTCAAACCTTTGGTATGTAAGCGTGCTCAAATGCTCAAACCTTGACTATAAGGGTTTTTAGAACTGCAATATATAACATAATTGCTTTTGATTAAGTATTACAATACGATGTGATTATTAGGAAATTCATTTCACACAACAGTGAAAATGAGCCTGTTTAAAGATGGCAAGTCAATTATCACAAGCTACAGTAATCTCTGATCCCTAGAATTAATCTGAGCTCTAAATAATTACTGAGCTTTAATCAGCTAGTGAAATGTTTTGCATTTCTCTTTGATTCTGCTTTATGAATGACTAATAAATTAATATTTCTGTAAGGAAACAGAAATAAAAACTCAAAACAATTAGATAATTCCATTTTGAATTTTGCCATTGAACTGTTAAATACAGCCATTAATCTTAGTTCCTATTGTGAAAACCCTCCTTTGGATTTTTTGCTCCAAATCTCTTCTTTCTCTCTTTCTTTCTTCCTTTCATTCGTTTTTGTATTTGGCAAAGTAAAACTGTGTGTTTTGTACTGGTGTGCTCATAACTGATCTTGCAATTGCTTTGCTTCACAAGGCCATCCTCGAATCTCCAGAAAAACAGCTAACACTAAATGAAATCTACAACTGGTTCACGCGAATGTTTGCTTACTTCAGACGCAACGCGGCGACATGGAAGGTAAGCTCAGCCCGCCGCTGCTGCTCGCCTTTGGGATCTGACATGTACGGAATAGACATTGCTGATGACATTACAAATTGTAACGACATGTGGACATGAAAATTCAGATCGGCAGTTTTGACACACGCTGGGTGCCTTATCTGCAGGAACAATTTGATATTTGGCAGAAAAATTCTTCTGCCGTTGAAAACCACTAATTGAATCCCCATTATTGGCTTTTATGTTCCGTGATTATGCCACGAGTTCCTCTGTGTGGTTGCTGCTAGCAGTGAAACTCAAGCCCTTCAGCTGGAACGTATTAGAGAAAAAAGAAGAGGTGAAGTTATTGTGTCAGTAGAAGATGTAGTGTTTGTCTTTAGTTATGCAGACTGTAATCACAACAACTTTTTTCCCTAGGATCTATAGATTTCTTTCCTCAATCAACTGGCTCTTAACTGCATACACAGATCTGTTATAAACTTCCTCTTTTTTTTTTTAATCACACAGCAGAAGCTTATTGAACATAATATGCAAGCAGCAAGCCCCACAATGAGCAATGTGTTTAACAGAAATAAACTTTTTATTTGACACTTCAATTTCCTAACATCACTATCTCAGACACTGTTAGATAAGAGGTCTGGAGAGTTAATTTTATTTTATATTTTGGGGGACACTTTTTCCCTTGTATGTATTTTTGTAATAACCACACTAGCTTCTGAAGCCGGTGCAATTACAAATGAATGAAGCAAATAATAGCATCTTATATTACTGTAAAAATGGCACCCCTGGTACTTTGAGCCTCTCTTAATCTAGACAACTCTGTTGCTCTTAAACAGCTTTAAGTGACCAGACAGGATGAATATGTCCCATACATGCTGTTTCATCAGCTCTTTCTGTTTCTCCTGTCTTAGCCTGCATTTTGGATTAATTCCTTCAGAGAATGGAGCTAAAAATGGTCCTAGGAGGTTAACTTGGATTTTAGTAGCATGTTTTGCTTTTAAGTCAGGTCCCTGTGCAGTTTTGTGTATTTTCAACCTTGGTCTTGAAGCTCTTAGGTTCAGCAAATCTCTGTGATTGCTGCTTGGATTCTTCATTGCAATTGGAAAACATGACCAGTGTTTCACTTTGCAGCTTCCTTACTATCCAGAAAGGAAATTAACTTTCTCTGATTTAAGATCCTTTTAGACCTGCCTGTCTTTTGCTGCTGAAGTGGTTCCAGTAGGACTTTTCAGCAGCTGCAGGTGTGGGTGCTAAAGTAAAAATCCTATTCAATTCCAGCAGCAAAGGGAAGTGAAGTGGAGGGAGGAGTGGAAGAAGGCAGTAGGCAGCCCTGGCTGGATCTCCTGCAAGGCTAGTTGTAGGAATGAGCTTTCCGCATCACGTAAAATCCGGCCCCAGAAACCACATGCACTTAGAGTGTGTTTCTGCAGAGGGGGAGGACAAAGGCTGAGCTGCAGACCCTCTGGCTCACAGAAGGGCAAGGTTTGTCCTGGAGAGACAGGTACCATTTGGAGACCCCCTCCTCAACACCTTGACCTTGTACAGGTGTTCGGGTCCTGCTTCACTTACCTGCGAATAAAAGCTTTCACCCCAAGTTCCACCAGGCACTAGGAGAATTGGCAATGGCTTGAGGTGATGCGGGTTTTCATGCTGAACGCTGCTCAGCTTTATGCCAGCCTTCGGGAACAGCAGGGATGAAAATGCAGCTCTGGATTGGCATGATGGGAAGCCCACGGGGCGCAGAGCAAGCACAAGGGGCTAATTGCAGAATCAGAATAATTTGAATATATATGTGCTGATTTGCTCTCACCTTCAGCTAATGCGTAGGGGGTGTTTGGGTCAGTGTTCCCCAAGTTTAGGCTCAGGCAAGCTTCCCCCAGCCCTCTTTCAAAAACACAGAAGAGTGCAGGAATAAAGACCTTAAAAAATGAACCTCTCTCCCAAAATGCAGTACAGCAGAGCCTGAGGAGTTATTAAAATAACAAACCCTTTCATTTACTACATTCAAGCATGCTCAGGGTAATTTTTCTGAAAAAGTGGCCTGCATACAAATATTTTTAACAAGGTAAATATATAATCTCACAATAATAGCTCCTAATTTTTCTGTTAAGCTGATTGCTGGGGGAGCACTGTGAACTGGTTCTGACAGGTCAGAGGCAATGTCTGTTTGCTTTTATTTTTTGGAGTAATTTGCTGGCACTGAGTCGCAGCCATGAGGCACAGGCTGCAGGTGTGGCTCTGAAACGCTGGGGTATTGTTCAAATAAAAGTGTTAGATAGTAAGTATCCAGAGGCAGGGGAAACAAAACAATTCTTTTTCTGCTATGAATTCCTTAAATAAGTGATCACATGGAAAACAGAAAGCGAGGACAACACTTCATGGACGTTTTGCAAATGCTCAACTTGTCTGTCTCAGTGTATTCAGCAAGAGCCCAATCCCAGCAATCAATTGCACACTGACTTCAAGAGAGCAAGAACAGACTGTAAAGTATTTCTCCGGCATTAAATTTATTTAAAGAAGAACACAAATATTTCTGCTCAGCCGTGTATTTAGAGACTGTTTACAAACTCTGAGGGCTCACTTCGCTGAACTTTGCTGTGTGTGTTTGATCAACTGCTGTATGAACTACAAGATCAGCTTTCACTGGGGGAAATAGCGTTATTATTCTTACATTTTGCTCCAGACTTGACAGCGTTCCCATTTTCACAGGAAACTGCCTGAGTTACCCAGATGTGGGCCGGCCGCCCTGTGTCGGGTTGCACTAGTGCAGCACCCACCAGCAGTTGCTGAGCTGGCTGATTTTAGCCTCTAAGGTGTGGGGCACTTGCATGTTTTTCCTCCACCTCAAAATCAGGGATTTTGCCAAAAATTTCAAAAGTAGTGAAATCTGGGAGAGGTGGGAGAAAAAAAAAAAAAAATCTTTAAAAATATAAGAGCAGAAGAAAGGGCAAAAAGAAGCAGCCCTGATGGACAGGTTGACTTTCTGCTAGAAAAGTATTCAAGGTTTGTTTTTCCACCAGTTCACAACCAGATCAGGGCGGAAAAGCCAAAGTGCCGAGATCGGACACCTACAGTCAGAGGAAACACATCTGTACTGGAGCATCTGCCAAGCAAAGGCAGTTGGAGCCCTGACTCTTCCCCTGTGCCGGGGACGGGAGTATGAGGACTGTGCTGGGATTGCGGAGCAATGGAAAAGTAGCAAAAGACTCTCAGCCTTCCCCTCTCAGGCACACACACCACTGCCTCTTAATTTACATGACAAATGCACTGTGCGTACCCTTTGTTTGCACAGTGATTTAGACATTCATGATTAGAGGTCCCTTTCACCATCCAGACCCAATGTTCATTAAAAAAAAAAAAGACGACGACGATGGAAGGAAAGAAAATTGTAGTCTCTTGGTTGCCTAGACCCAGGCCATGTGTTTGGCTGGCATTGTGCCTGCTAACGAGTCAACCAGATTGACTAAATCAATGGTGCCAGTGATGATGGATGGAGTTTGTTCGCCTGCATATTTTCAGCAAATGGCTTCTTCTGTTTTCCCTGTTTACCAAGCCCCTTTCAGCAGTGCTGGGGACAAGCTCTATGTAGAAATCTGAGTGGCTTTGTAGTAGGGCATTTGCTCAGAAAACTCACAGAACGGAAAAGGAGCATGGCGCTCCATTTGAGGAATAACGAGGCTCTCGGCACCGTTTCAGAGGGAGCAGGGACAGAAAAGCCAACAGCTTGCTGTGACATTATGTCTGGCTTCAGCAAAGGTCCGAGCACGTCAGAGGGCTTGGCCGGGCTCATCCTTCCCAGGCGCCGAGCTGCAGCAAGGACATCTGAGCACGGGATGCCATGAGCGCGGATCTCTCTGGGTGATGAGCTGTGGGGATATTATCACTTTGTTTCGGAGAGCCCTCCTCATATTTTCACTTGGCAGAGGCTCAGATCAGTCAGTACAGTAGTCTGCCAGAAATAGGAGCCAACTTCCATATAAGAGCAAGCCGCAGAGGCAAGAGCCGGTGCCGTGCCGGCTGGTGGGGTGCTGCCGACCCCCAGTCCGTGCCGTGGGTGTGGAAGGAGGTTCAGCACCTGATTCGCATTAGCCCAGCTGCGGGAAACTGCAGCAACACCAACTCCAGTGCCTCTCTGCTAAATTGAGCCGTCTGCACTTGTGCGAAGTCCTTTCTGTTCTTTCTAACTGCTTTCTCTTCCAGGAGAGGAGTTTCTCTTCGCAGAGCATATATATTTGTTTTGAAAATGTCTAAGCAATGTTCCTGTTGTGTTCTGTATGAAATGTGCTGTATTATACAACGTGCATGCTAAAAATGATGGCTGTTGTCATTCACACTGGGGATAATTGATGAGAATAACTTGAATTTTTAATCTTGGGTTTAAGCTTTCATATTTATTTTGTCTTTGCAAAATAATATGTAAAGAGCTGGGGAAAGGAAGAGGGTGTGGGGTGGGGAAGGGGCTTAACATTGCGAAATGAGGACTGTCAAGCTGACTGTGCTGCTGTTCTTAGACAATGACGAGCATTTTCTTATAGAAAGTTTTTGAATGTTTTCTCTTTTATACTTGCTGCAGAATGCAGTGCGTCATAATCTTAGTCTTCACAAGTGTTTTGTGCGAGTAGAAAACGTTAAAGGGGCAGTATGGACAGTGGATGAACTAGAGTTCCAAAAACGAAGGCCACAAAAGATCAGTGGGTATGTCCACCATGTTTGAACTTCTTAGCCTAGCTTGGATCATGCTTACAGTTTAACGTAGAGGCTTTTGGCTGCTAGCTGGTGTTAGACCAACCGCAGGTGGTTTCGCATTGTTTCGGTTAAGGGAAACCAAGACAAACATCTCATCACTACTGTTTGTATGCCCACCAGTACCCTGACCCTGCTTGCTTGGTGTTTGTTGCATCACATGCTAGTAGCTTTTAGGTGGCAATGCATATTAACCCTCACAAACCATTTGCTTATGCTTATTGCATTTTATTTTCTTTTTCCTTTTCCCTGTATTTGATGTCTGTTCTGTCCCCGATCCCGTGTCCCTTTGTTTCCACTTCATCTCCTTTGCTGCTGCTCTTGTCCCAGGGTGCCATTCGCACCAACCTCTCACTGCATAAGTGCTTTATCAGAGTAGAGGATGAGTTTGGGTCCTTTTGGACTGTTGATGATGAAGAGTTTAAACGTGGCCGTCATATTCAACGAGGCCGTCCTCGAAAATACTGCCCTGATGAAAACTTTGGCGAGCTTGTTGCACAGTAAGAGCTTTTACTTGCTTTAATTTTTTTTTCTGCTGTTGCTTTGCTTTGCATGATTTACCCATCTCATGTAGACTTGCATTTCACGAAATAGTGACATCACCTTTGCTGCTAAAGAAACTAAATTTTTGGTCGCTATGTGTATTTTGTGTTTCCTACTCTGATAATCCAAATGCCTGTAGTAATAACTCTACGTCAACATGTTTGTTATAGCATTTGTTTATAGTGCAATGTAGACTGAAATGATTATCCACGCTAGTGCAGGTATGCTGCTATAGGCCTGTTAGGAAGACAGATATACGCCAGGAAGGGCTTCAGATAAGTTTTAATTCTGATATTTTCCTTTGCTTTCAGTTGTATGCCTTGTTTTGCAACTCTTAATCAGAAATAGAGTAAGGTGCTTATAAGACAAAAATGCTGAATTAACTTTGAAAAGTTTGAAAGTGCAGTGAGACGAGCTGTGAAGATCGTAATCAACAGGCCATCCTGTGTCTACAACAACCGCGCACAAATATTCCTGAGGTTCCCAAAGCAATTTTCTTTGACCTTTACTCGAAGGCCATCTCTCCAGGACAACTGATCCTTGCTGGTCCCTCTGGGAGAGGCTCAGTTAAGACTCTTCTCACCGTGATTTACTCCCACATGAAAAAAATATATATAAAGAAAAAGATACCCAGTGGGTGATAAAACTTTTTCAAGATTTTTTGCATTGGCACTTTTTATCTAGTTTGCATTCAATTATTATTTTATTTCTTTTTCCCCCTCCAGTGGAGCCAGTGGTATTTAGATGCCTGCTAAAGAGAGAGCAGATATGCTTGGTGTTCATTTTCCTCAAATCCCGGCTCCTTATGTAAACTTAAGATGACTAACGTAAGGGTCCGAAAGAGCACACCAGAACAACTTTTTATTAAAACGGCCTTTAGGGCAGCGTGTTGTTCTGCATGGCCCATACCACAGCGGTGCAGCAGGACCTGATGTTGTGCCTCCGTGCCCGCAACCCCAAACCCTTTGGGGCGATGGCTGGGCAGCCCCTCGTCAGCATCACTCACTGTTCACCTGGCAGGAAAGAGCTCGGCTCAAATCCTCCCTCATCGCGGTCCCTCTGCTGCATTGCAAGGGCCTCTGCTGCCAGTGACCTGGAGAATAATTTGCATGACGTATTTAAAACGGCCCATGGTGCACTTGATTATAACCTCCTCACGATGGATCTTTACATGGTAACTGGCTCCCAGATGCAACGAATATTGGAGAATTTTTCCTGAACGCAGCTAAAATGAGCAGAGATGCCAAGACATGCTACTGAGGCAGGGTATAGAACACATGGCGAGGTAACGTCAAGAGATAATGATGTTCCTTATTTAGTAAAGGCAAATACGATAACTGTAGCCTAAAACTCAGATATTTTCTTTAGATCAAAAAGAAAAAGAGAAATGAAAGAGGACTTGTGTGGAAAAACAGTCTCAGCTCTAGTTTTCTGATGTGGGAGGAAGCATTACATGCTTGAAACACTCGCACAGAAGTTGGTTGCATTTAACTCTCCTTTTTATGTTTTTCTTATGCAGTAACCCTTCTCTTATTAAAAATATACAGACCAGCCACACCTACTGCACACCTCTCAATGCTGCTTTACAGGTAAGATTAATGACTGTAGCAAATATGCAACAGAGGCGTGTGTCTTCCCCAGTCATTTCAAAATATATTAGCCTTGCTCTAATTAGATATTAAATTTTAATTCCGTTAAACTTTTTTCTTAAGTGCATAAAGCATCATAGTCCCTGGAGGCAAACACATATCAGGCTGCTTCAGCATTAGCTAGATGCTTAGCATTTTGAATATTGTGGCAAAAAAATTAAAAGTTCACTTATTAATATTTATCAGCAGTATCATAATTTCCATCCTCTTATTTCAGAATTTCACTTGAGGCAAAAATACCACAAGTGTAATTACTCTAGCACAGCTATTAATGTGCTGAATGATAGGATACTGCGGCACGTGACCTTCTATTGTTCATGGGTTTAAAGAGAAAGCAGATCATTTTTCCCCCTTTTCTTTTAAGGGCTATTTTTGCATATCTTCCTATTGTTGGTAAAAAATAAGTGTCGCAATTCATATAGGGAAAAAAAAAATCATTTTTATTGGTTTAAACTGTACTGTAATTGTAAGACAAAAATTCTGTTTTTTCATAATGTAGAAATACACAAAGTGTCAGTGCACAATTAATAACTTGCAGCCTAAAAGTGTGCACGTCTCCAGCCCTTTTTCATGTGCTCTATATTGGACTGGTGTTTTTTTCCCTCTCTGAGAATTCCTGAGTCTATTTCAAAAGCTCCTGGTGAAGTCGGTATTTGCTATATGAACCAAAGCTCCAAATTCATTACTGTGCTCCGAATTTGCAGGGGGCTATGAGCTTGTGTGGGGGTTCACGCCTGTTCCATATAGTGTGAATTCATCCAGGAGGCACCACCACCCTGGTTGTGTGCCGAGATTTGCATCTTGAGAAGTTCATTGGTGGCCATGGATATTTGCTTGGGCAACTGCATTTTGTGGAAGGTTGAGCAGACTTGGCTTTTCAGAACACATTATTAGGAGAAAAGCAATGTTCTGCATTTCTTCTAATTATTTGAGTTTATGCAGTAACTTCTGAAAAGCAAATGAAAGCATGTTTAAAGGAAGCAACTGTAAATACTATTCATTAGTAACTTGTTTTCCCTTGAGTCTTGTGAAGTGTGATTTTTAAAGACTGCTTTGTCTCTTGAATAGTATTAAGATTGCAAGCACATTTTACATTCATGACGCTGAAAGGCAAAAATGAAATGATCCTGCATTTCTTCACATTGTTAACTATGTGACTAATTTCAATTAATATGCTTATCATATGGAACTGTTCGTGTTTTATTTCTGAAACACGTGTCATTGTCGTCATCTCCATCCATTCTTGTCTTTCATGATAACCTGCAAACTGTTTCCATTTCCCACTTTTCCTGGAAGTGGCACATACTTGTGCTCCCCCGTAGCATCGGGTGAGCTGACCTGAAGAGGGGAGCCTGGGCCAGATTTGCAATTGCTGTGGCCACTCTAATAAATGGGGGTGAGCGATAATCAGTGCACTGAGACAGGTCCTCATTTAGGGTGAAAATACACTGGCAGGTTCCTTGCTACTCTCCCACGTGTTGGACTTGGGAGGCAAAATCCCAGCGGGTGCTCGGGTGCTGTGCCAGGGCTTCAGGCGAATTCGTGTGAGTGGCCAGTGCTGTGTGGCCAGTTCAGACCTCCCTTGGGCAATAACCTTCCTCCCAGGACACAAGGCTGCTTTACCTGCCCGTGCCTGCATTCAGTCTAATTAATAATCAACGAGCAACGCTCCCTGGGCTTTTGTGGATGTCTGCACAGACTGGCTCTTTGCACATCTCCGTGAGCGCAGGGGCCGGCGGACAGCTTGGTGTTCTGTGTGCTGCCAGGTTGCCAGGCTGGGTTTTCCTTTCCTGGGGTGACAGAGCCACCCATCTCCTTCACCCCAACCCCTCTGATGTCTCCTCCATCTGTTTTCCCTCACGACCAGGGAGAAGCAGCCGCTCTCTGCCCACTCCATGTGTGTAAGTTACAGGGACTCCAGCTCTTTTTTTCCCAGCGGGTCATTGGGGGCTTCCAAAACAACCCCCTCCCCTATTATTATCTTTATAGCAGATACTCCTCATGTCCCACCTCTCCCCCAGTAAATTGCTTTACTGCAATTACAAGTTATCACTATGGGTGAAGAACTTGAGTCATTATTTTGCCAAGTGCAGGAAATGTGAACCATTCTTTGCATCCCCTAATCACAATGAGTTTGCCGGTTGTTGAATCAAGAAGATAAAAATAATCCTCCCTGTTAGAATGGCTTTTGTAATCACGTGTGACACATAGGGCTGCACACAGAGAGGTCAGTGTAAGGAAGAATAAAAGGGGCTGTGCTCCTGAAGATGCTGCACTCAGGGCTGGTCGTGCCCCCCCTTCCCACCCCATCTGCCCCGGCCGGGTTTCTGGCTGCACTTGCCTGGGAACAACTCTGCTGGCCAGGATGGCAACAAGCAAGGAGTTTTGTCCCATGAACTAGGGGCAGGCGAGAGCTTTTGGTGGGGAAGTACTTTCGCATTAATTCCCCCGCCATGGGCTGAGTTTGCATCATGCAGACCTGGAGTCTGATGGATTTTTTTGGCTCCGCCGCCGGCTGACCTGCCCCCGGAGCAGGTCGAGTGCTGCCGAGCCAGCGTCTGTGGCTCTGCATCGCTGACACGGCTCGGAGCACTGTGGGTGATGTCACACTGGGATGGGTGAAATGGTTAAATGTCCTTCCAGTCCCTGGGCACGACGGCCTCTGGAAGCCCATCCCCACCAAACGCTGGGCTCGTCCAGGGCTCCTCCGGGGCTCGGGCCTTCTGGCTCCCACCGCTGCCGCGCCGGGCACAGGACTGTGCCGTCAACATGAGCTAATGCTGACACACAGTAAATATTAGCAGGCAGAACGGTGGGAATCAGAAAGAAAATATTTAACAGTTCATTCTCTTCCTACAAAGATTTCCATTTAGAAAGTTAACTCCAGTGTGCCTCTGCATGGTGTTTCTTTAGAACACGGAAAAATTGAAATAAAACGGTCAGATCTGTAAGAGCTGAGTTGCTGAGGCTTAAAAAATTTCATACGGACTGGTTCAGCTCTCAGGTAGATCAGTGCAACTCAGACTGATGCTCTTGGTGCTACCCGCAGCTTCACGCTTGTGTCACCAGAAAAAACAGACTCAGTGATGCTGTCCTCCTGCTTGGTGCCCATTTGCCCTGGTAGGAACGAGTTGTCAGCCAAGCGATTTCTAATTTTTTTCCCCCATTTTGTTAAAAACAAAACCCAAACCCAGACCTAAAAAAACCCCAAAGCCCCAAACATAATTTTGCAAAATGAAAATAGGAAAAGGATGTTTTATTTTTTCCAGGGGGTGTAATTCCAGATAGAGAATGAAAGGCTCTGTTCTCTCACAAGCCAATACAGCTATGAGAACTTAAACCCAGATGTAAATGATGTTAAATTTCCCTTGGTGGAATCAGGGCAATACCTATCAGAAAGCACAATATTTAAAAATAAATGGTAATTGCAAATAAAGTAAATGTGGAGAATGTTTTGGAAGCGAGCGTGTTGTGTGAAGTATAAAAAAGTTAGTCATGGCTCTTCATGTATTTGTTTGTGTCCTTGGCAGGCTTCAATGGCTGAGAACAGTATACCTCTATACACTACTGCTTCCATGGGAAATCCCACTCTGGGCAATTTAGCCAACGTGATGAGGGAAGAGCTTAATGGTGCAATGGAGCATACGAACAGTAACGGGAGTGACAGTAGTCCAGGACGTTCCCCTATGCAAGCGATGTAAGTACGTGCGTGACTTTCGGCGTTGTCTCACCGTCTGCTCAGGTGTGGCTCTGCAGGCCTTCGTGGTTGTTCCTGTGGTTCGTGGATGGAGCAGCAAGAGCAGACATCTCCATTTGGGGACATGCTTAGGTTGATGAAAGCATTGAAGGGCCGTTTACCAACTTCCACTTCTAAAACCTGCCCGCTCAATGCAGTCCAGCAATCACACAGAGCTGTAAAATTGTTAACTCATTTGCAATTCTCTTCTTTAAACCTTGCAAACTGCGTTTCTTGGAGGAAAAAAATGTGATTTCTCTCCCCTTTGGTCCACACAACAAGCAGGGCCGGTGGGGCAAACCTGGCAAATGGGCTTGTTTGGCGGGTCTAAAAAAAACACTCGATGCACAATGGTCTTGCTAAGCATTAACAGTGGCACATGTGAAGGTCTGCGTGATTTATAGATTGCTCTTAAAATATCAAAAGGAAAATTAATACGAGCATTATAGCAACAGACGGCAGTATAATGAGTGCATATATAACCGCGTGAAGTAATGGGGGATCGCTGTCCCTGCTCAACGTGAGTGGCACCCGGGCCGCGAGCTGGCGCAGGACAGGGTAAGGCAGGAAGGGTGTGATGCCCCGATGGGCGTGTTCGGTATTTATGGGGTGACGGAGTGAGTTTGCAAAGCTGTAAAATCCCCCCTCCCCTCAAATTACATACTGAGTAATTGGCGGCTGGCGAGGAAGCCGGAGTTTATAAGGCTTGTATTTCTCCCCAAACTCCGCAGAGGGGTTGGCTACCTGTGCGAGGGGCGGCGGGCGAGAGCCGTGCTGCCGGTCGGCCGCCTGTTCCTTAAAACCGGCTGTGAAATTGCTGGCTGACTTGCCACAGCTCACATTACGCATTAAAAAGAGAACTAATTTGTAGTCTTTTACTTCAAAGTAATTTGAATAAGGGATTTACAAAAGTAAGTCTAAATCAAAAAGTAGAAAAAACATTAACCTAATACCACGATAGTAATTAGTTGTGAAACTAATTAGCATTTAATGGCAAAAAAGTTTCCCACCTGCATAATGTGTTGTCAGAGGGGAGGGGGCATGAAGGAATCTGAGGCTCTGGATACTTTGATATTGCAGCGTTTTAAATCAGTGCACAAAGTGCTTTGAAAAAAAAATCTTTAAAGATGGCAACATTCATTTTTAATTAATAATTAATTTAAACATTGTCTTTTACCATTTACTTCAAAACATTCAAATAATGTGTTTAGCTTTTCCAGTGATTGTTTGTGCAGTATTAATTATCCCTCGCAAAGTAGCATTGCATGACACACTTTCTGTCTTTTACAAACGGATTCATCTTGAGGCAGTTTTAGTCACAATTCGTTATCCTCTGCCCGTGACCACGAAGGGCCGGCGTGAAGGAGGAGTGGAGGGATGTGGCTTTTCTCCAGAAACAAGACTTCTCCCAAGGGTTTCTCCTGGCCTAACAGACAGGGATGAACGTTTATGATGTTGCGTTAATCCAAGTTATTATTTTTTTGCAAGTTGAAGGCTAGTGTAGTTCATGCACTTCTCATTTCACCTAAGGTTTCGTTTGCTTTGAAGAGACTGAGAGGAAGGGAAAATAACCGAGTTAAATAGGGTAGGACATCTTCCAGAACTGTGCATAGCCGTGGCCTTTCTTGCACTTAATAATCATCTCTTAGCACATTGATACCAAGGTGAGGGGCACAGAACAAATACTGGAGAGAGAGGAGCACGGGGGGAGGGATGCCTCATTTTCATTATTCACCAGAAAATCCAATTTTCTGTTGTAATATGGAAATGATTGTTTCCTGAGTGTTTTCATTTTCTCAGAATTGATAATATATGTGTTCTCTGCTGAACGTTTCTTTTTGCTTAAGTAAAATGTGGCCGGGTGATGTTCCAATACCAGCCTCTGAGCTTCCCCATTAAAATGTTGTTTCTAAGTAGTTTGGAGGGATCTAAAGCCAGAACACCATTCACATGTGGCGGGGTTTACCCTGTTTACTAAATAAAATCACAAGTCAACAGCAGATTTCCAGACGCTGTGTAAACTCTCATTCTCGGTAAGCCTGCTTTGGTAATGACATTTTCAATTGTTTCTTTTCTTCTCAGGACAGATTTCCTTGTCATAATGCAAATTATTTTTTAAACAATTTCAGTATATTAGAGTAAATCAAGCTTTAAACTTTATTGTAAGGTTTAAAGGACCTTGTTAACATGACAGCTAAGAAGTCTAACACTTTAGCTGAAGTCTTATTACCGCTCATTCGTTTCCTTTTTATGACACATTGAACCACGGCTAGGGTTTTTTTTTTTCCCTTCTCTCTCCCTCCTTTTGAAACACTAGAAAGTAGTCGCATAATTACAGCTTGGGGACATAACACTTTCATCCTGATATGCTCCAAAGGTAGCCACAAAGCAAACTACTCCATGCTGTGTGCACCACCAGAACTCAGTGGCTTTAAACAACAGTCAGCTTTATTAAAAACTCCTCTGTTCCCAGAGTGGACAAACAAAAGAATTACTCAGATGTGAAAAGAAGGGGAATCTATGTTCAGCAAGGTTATTTATTGTTAACCCCTTCTGGAGTCTTAGGCATCTACTTGAAAGGAATGGGCTGAAATTCTGCTACTACATAAAAGAAATGAGAAAACATTTCTTTTTTTTTCCTTCCCCACCTCTCTTCTTTTTCTTTTTACCCAGCCCAGCACTTACCTTTTCTGTAATTTAGAGACCGAATTATTTAGTCTCTAGGGGAAGTTTTTCTTCCCCAGTTTGGGGTTTTGGTGAGGTGGTAAATAGAGATTCAGACTACTTGAGAGATAGGTACGTCTCTGTTTGCCTTTGAGCTTATCTAAGCTTATTTATTTCGCTTGCTCTGAAATGTTTGAGCAAAATCACAGAATCAGTAAAGTTTCCTCCTCACATGCCGCTTTGTGGTTAAAACTGACGGAGTTGTTGTTTTCCCTGCAGATCTCTCCCCGGGGGGGTTGTGTTACCCAGATAAGCCTCCTAATTTGAGGGACGGAGTTTTTGGTGAGCTCGCTGTCTGATGTTTTCCCAACACGTGAGCAGCTGGTGTGACCGTGCCTCCCCACGGCTCTGTGACCCTCTCCGGCTTTGTCCCGCTTGGGCTCATTCAGCCCTTTTCCTAACTCAGTGCTTGCTTTGCTTTTCACTCCTGGAGTTTTGGGGCTTTTTGACTTCTGGGAGCCACACCAAACCTCCAAGAGAAACTCAGTTAAAACCACCTGGGTTCACCTGCTTTCATAAAAAAAACAGAAGTGGGGCAGAGTTTGCGTTGGGAAGGTTTGGGGACCTTCGGAGGAGCTTTCACAGCATTTCATGTGGTTGCGAGCCCAGCAGGTGCCTGTCTTACCTGCTGGCACCCATTCACTTGTGCCCTTCAGCCAAGTGCGGGGTGCTGGGGTGCTGGGACACCGAGATGTGGCTCCCGAGCAGCCTTTGGAGAAACTCCCGTCCGTGTGCCGAGGCCACCTCTGCTGCACGTGACGTGTTCTCCTCTCTCCTTTGAAAACTTCACATCTGCGTTTTCAAAAATAATCCTTTTTATTTTTCAAAAAAAAAACACAAAGTCCAGCAGCAGCATCAAAACCAGAAAGCCAACAAGCAAGATGTTTAAATTAAAACAGCAGTAAAAAAGATCACTGCCGTAAAGGCCGAGTAGCACGTGCTTTATCCGTCTCTGTGTCTAGCCGCTGTTTCCCCGTTTTTCTTCTGGTTTTCATTTCATGTTTTCTCCCAAGTGAGGGGCCCCACAACTTATTCATAATACAAGTATTTCTAGTTTCAAATAATCAATGTGGTTTCACGTTCGCTAGGGCCACGAGCCGCTGGGGCGGTTGGCACATGCACACCTCTGAGATGACGACCCACTTTTACGTGCTTATGCTAATTGTTGGTCTCTGATATTTGAAATGTCTCCTCCCATTTAACTCCCCATTTTCACTAATTTAAGTAAAAATTGTATGAGAAGTGTCTCTTTCCTTGTAATTTTTGCAAAAATTAAGCAACATGCAGAGAAACCTCTTTGCTTCCAGGGATGTGTTGATAAAGACACGTATTAGTGAATTTGAAGGGCAAAGGTGTGCGTGCATGGATACTGCATTGCTTCTCCCCACCAATCCTTTGTTGGGTGGGTTGGAAGGTGCAGTTAGTACTTTTGTATTGATCTAGCACTTTACAACTCAAGAAGTTGAAATATGCAGGGACTTGAAAGGCATTCACAGCTCACATTGGAAATGTCTGTAGTCAGCAAGTTAGATGCTTCCTAAACCGATCCAGGCTCAAGCCAAAATAAATAAGTAGGGTGCGGTTCAGCTTTGCACACTGTGCAAGGGCGCAACTGGTTCACCCTGGTCACTGGAAGCAGGCAGGGTTACCTTCGGCTTGTGCATGGATGCTGACTGCATTTTCGGTGATTTATTTGGTGATCTATTCCTGTTGTCTGTCAGTGCGACAGAGTAGAAACAGTTTTGACCTTCTTATCCACACAAAACATACAATGCAGCTATTTTAAATCATTCATTTTAAAGCAAAGCTACGCAAGGAGAGAAAAAGTTCTTACGATGAAGGTTAGTCCTCCAGATTATGTGTTCACTTAGCCCACATGAAAGGGTTAAATCAGCTCACAGAAGAAAAAAACAGGACTCTAGGAGGTGGCTATCAACTCAATGAGAGACAGAGTGGGACTTGAACTCATTAACACTTTATTTTAAGGGATTGCCTACAACATCAATTATTTAGGAAGCAAACAGGGTCTCCATTGCTGTATCGCATTATTAATACTTGGTAATGTCAATAAAATCCTACTTTCCTATAAAGTCCCACCAACGAGACACTATTGACTCACATGGCTATTTTACATTTCAAAAGCTGCCGAACAAAAAAAAAAAAAAAGGTAATTTGTATTTGTATAGGATTTGTTGTAAATATGATTTACGAACAACATTTTTCAATTGTTATCATACCCGTTTTGAATGACCAAGCCCCATTCCCCTGCGGGTTATTCATGTGCTGTGCTGTAATGAGAAATTTGGCAGATCTCATCTCTTTAGTACATCCTTGTACCCACCATGAGCTGGGGATCATGTTCTGCCTTGTTTACAGCTGACAGTGTTATTATTCTCATTAGGACTGTGCTTTCTTATCATATTGTTGTGTTGAGCGAGCCTTTTCCTCTCTGTTTGTGTTTCCTGGCAGGGCTTTTCTTCCCTTATTGACAGTTTGTAAAAATATGCATTAATTTGGAGTTTAAAGCATGTATCATGGTGTCTCTTTGCTGTGTTTGCTTGAAGTTGATTAATGATAGAACCTCACTTGGGGTCGTCCTCTGGAGAGTTGTCTCACAGGTTCTGCATGTTAACGAGAGACGCCGCACACACAGCGAGCGATGATTAGCCCAGCCTCCAGCTCGGCGGGCTGACAAACTGCTGCTCTGCCGTTCGGATGCTTGTTCTGCTTATTTATCCAAAGATCGTATTAATCAACTTAATATGTCAGCTGAGAGCGTTTTCTCTCGGTCCCGAGACGGAAACCCCATGGAGGTGCTCCTCCCAGAGTGTTTTCCCGGGGAAGCTGAGCGCTGCCTGCCCGGCGCAGCCTTCGCTTGGCGCCTGTGGCTGGTGCAGAAGTTGAGGGTCTTCTCCTTGGTGACCCTTGGAGCTTGGCACGCTGGGTCTGAATGCCCGAACCACCTCGCCTTTCTCCCCAAACCACCCGAGCTGTCAAAACTGTTCTTTAACGAGCAACTTGCTGATTATCCATGTTTTTGTTTTCCCAGGCACCCCGTGCATGTCAAAGAAGAACCGTTAGATCCAGATGAAAATGAAGGCCCACTCTCCTTGGTGACAACAGCCAACCACAGTCCAGATTTCGATCACGACAGAGATTATGAAGATGAACCTGTAAATGAGGACATAGAATGAGTATGTCTAACATCATCCTGAGAATGAAGATTGGAAGAACACGTCAAACTTAGCTGTGAAATCTCTCCATTATTTGTACAGCCTGGAGGATTCTCAGTCCACTTTGACAACTATGACATATGTTAACTCTTAGTGCCATCAAGTATCCCATTTGGGAGTATTTTTGATTTTTCTACTTTTTGTTGAAAAAAGGAATTTGTACTCTGTGCATTGGATGGACTTGTTTGGTACTTGGGATTTTCCTCTCTTACAGTCAACATCAGTGTTGTAAATTTGCTAAACTGATTCACTTGCATTTAGCAGCCAGCTGTGGACTGCGGGTCCTGCCAATTTTGGACACTTGAGGACATCAAACTGAGCATGTACACCTGAACTGCAGATCAAGTCTTTGCCCAGATTTTAAGGATTCCAATGGACAACATATTTGCACAGTACTGCATGTTGATTATCACTGCCTTTACTCCATTTTTTTCGTTGTTTTCTTTTTTTCTTTTTTTTTTTTTTTCGCTTCCATTTGGGCTGGGGAAGGCCTGTGTGTGCACGTGTGTGGGTCTGTGTGTGTGCGTGTGAGCGTGTGTGTTGGGGAGGGGTTACAAGAAAAAATTATCCCAAACTTTTTAATGTATTGCTTTTATTCCCCCGCCTCACGTCTTCTCTACCATTTTAAGTTCTGACCTCAGGCCTCATCTGGGCCCAGGGCCTCTCGGAGGCTTCAACATTTTCTGTACTTTGTGATGAATGTTAATAGGTGTTTTTATTATACGAAGCTGAATGTCATTGAATTGTTTGTAGTTTTTTCTGTCATTCATTCCAGTTTCCTTCAGATGCCACCATGTTTTCTTTAGCTGTGGAAAACATTCCATTTGGGTGTCTCCTTTTTTTTGGTGTTGTTTTTTGAAAAGGTTCCAAATGCTGCACTATACATGTGGAAGGGTTGTCCAGCGGAGAGAGAGGAACGAAGTACTGCAAGAATGAGAATGAATGACAGATGAACATAGAAACACTGTAGGAAGCAACACAGATTCATTCCACAAAGCAGTATTTTTAACATTTTATTGTTGTTGTTTGGGTTTTTTGATTTATTTTATTTCTTTTTTGGCAGCAACGGTGAATATTAGCAAATGCCACAAAATTGAACAGCACAAAGAAACATACGCAGCACCAACAGAGTTCACTTTTATTAGAGGATGAATAGTACAGTGGCAGGTTCTCGGTTGTTTAACACAAGTTCTGATGGGTCAACAAATCTTTCTGGAATATCTAAGATTACCGAGATGGGCACCTATACATTTATTATTACGATTTTGTTTTTCTTTTTTGCATTTGCAAATAGTGGTTGGAAAGATGACTTCGTTAAATTGTTATTGTACGTGGTGATGTTTCACGGTTAAACATCAGTTCAGGATTGCTTGGTGGCATTAATCTGTTTGAATACAAATTAGATTTCAGATTGAACTTGTTACGGGAGTTAATAAGGCCGGAGCCCCACGAATGCTAAAGTGTTAATTTTCAGCTGTGCAAATCCAGTACTGCAGTTAAGATTGTTCTGCAATATTACACCAGCCAGTATGGAAACCTCGCCGTAGGAGACAGGAGATCGAGGAGGGAATTCACGCCGGGGCTTGTTAGGGAAAACTGGCAAGGCTCTTCAAAGCAAACACGACATACAAAATTTGTTGCGATAGGTCAGTAAACCTCGGTCACCAAACACCTAAACATTTTCATTCTGCAACCACTTTTCCGTCACTCATTTATTTATGTAGGACTGTAGCTTTTTTATTATTTCAAGAAGCCTTTCAGAGCTTAATTTATATTCTTCTTTGTACCTTTTTTTTTTTTCCTAAAATTACCAAAGATATTACACAAAGGTAAATTATGTTCTCTGTTATATGCTTTATCTTATGAAGCCAAATATCCTCTTATTGTTGATCAAAGGAGGTTGAAGAATTTAGAGGGAAATGACAAGATGTGGGCTATTGCTAACCTGAGAGGGAAACTGCTCCTTTATTCTAGAAAATTTAGAAGGCCAAGTAAATGTCTGAACCAAAGTTGTTACTTTTTATTTGCAATTCTTTACAGTGACCAAAAGGAAAGTCTGTAAAAGAGGAATCGAGGAGGGCTTTTGAGGCTAAAACTAGGAATCAGTGTTACTAGTGTGAGAAGGGAGCTGGAGAAAGCAAAGACACAGTTATTTAGCGGAAAATTAGAGTATCAGATAAAGGAGACAGTTTAATAAAATACAGAAGAGAACAGAAAAGCTCCCACAGTTTAACTGGACCACATAATAGTATTTCTAGAATTAAATGAAAAGAAAAATTTGGTAGTCTTTGGTTCTACAGGTTGTGTGCCACTTCTGTTTCAGGACTGTGCTAGGATGACCGCTTTAATTTTGGTTGATCTTGGCACATTTGCTCAGTTTTGTTTAGTTTTTGGTCAGCATTTTTCATAAGGAAATAACACTCCTGTCCACTCATAAGCTTTGGTACAAGAAATTTTATTGGCAGTTACTTTTCTAAAACTCAACTCTGCTTTCTGTTTCAAAAGACAAAAGAAAAAAAGGGCAGTCTGTGGTCATTTGAAACGTTTTTTTTGTTCATTTAAATTATATCCAGGCAGCTTCGTGACGTGCCGGCGGTAGCCAGACAGGGATCATGAGAATTGAGCCCTGTGCTTCTAAACTGAGTGGTTTGCTGGTTAGTTCGGTATTCAGAAGGGGATAAAAATCCGGTAGATTAGTTCATTCTCAGCATGTGTAGCTAGACATGAGTAAAGATAACAGCATGAGAAACTGTTAGTACGCATACCTCAGTCCAAACTGTTAGGGAATGAGTAAATAAAAGATACATTTCACTCAGTTGCACTTAGTTGTATGTCTTGCATGCTTAGTCTAAAGACTGTAGCAAAAATTAAAAAAAAAAAATTAAAAAAAAAAAAGAGAAAAAAGAAATAAAAAATTAGATTTTAACATATCTGGCAGGTGTCGCAGCCTTGCGGAAGAACCAACTGAAAATCTCAGGCTTTACATCAAGCAAACTTCACTATGATTTTTACAATTCTGATTCTGTATCCCTTTGGATATCCAGTTGCTTCGTTAGGGAGGGGTTTATTATGTTGTACATATATATCCCACTGTGTCTGTGTGAGCCTTTGTCTTTCGGGGGGAGGGTGGGGAGGGAGAAAAAGGTGGAGAGGTCCTTTTTTTAGATATCATTCCTCAAAAGGAATAAATGCAGACCTGTTTGTCAAAACACCTTTTGCTTTTTGTGCAACTGCTTTATATTAACTATACTAAAAAAATAGCTTTGGAAAAAAAAAAACTACTGTATGTAATGGAATTGCAGAATACGCTGCACATGTATTTTATTTAGTTATCCTTGCTTTGAGAATATTGGATGACATTTGCTGACATGTGGGAGAAAATCCCTGACTTTTTTGTTTTCAGCTTTTAAATTGTAACATAGTTGACAGATTTTTTTTCTTCTCCTGTTATCATCGATCGAAGCGTTTTTGTACAGTTTTTGTGTTTAAGCTGTTTTTTTGATACTTTCCCACCCCTTCTGTTCTCTTCCCACTGCCTTTTCTGGCTGTCTTCAACAAACTTCATCGATTTGAAAGGAAAAAGAAAACGTCGTTTAAAAACAACAAAAACAAACTGTTTTTCTCCTGCTGCAGTAAATATTTTGCATGATGAATTCCAGGGTCACACTTTCAAAGTTTATCAGTGAAGTAGTGATTAATAACGGGGAGTGTCAGACTATTGAACTTTTGTATAAAAAAACAACAACAAAAAAACTTTACAAGGTGCCAAGATGTAAAGACAATTTGTTACATGTTTTTTTTCTCAAAGAAAAGCGTACATTATGAAAGTAGTACCATGTATCAGGTAAAATCGCTGTCAGGAATGAGAGTCAAAGCCTTCCTTGTCCACAAAAAAGAAAAAAAGTTTGTAAATGTAAAACCTGTTAGGTTTCTGCATTCAACTAGAAGTGAAACGAAAAATCAAGGCTTATGTAGAATAAGTGACCAGACAAAACGTGACCTTCATTGATTCTCTCTCGCAAGAGTCCGGCCGCAGGTCCTGCCCCCCCCTGGAGCTCCTGCCCCAGGGAGACACCGGCGCAGGGATTCTGGTTCTGCAAATGTTGAAGATCATTAGATATTTTATATATATACTTACATAAATATATATATATATGAAGTTTTTAAAAATAATTTTGAACTATTGCAGTTTTCAGGTTGCCGATAATCTCACCTCCATTATAGCATGGGGAAAAAGAAAAAAAGTGTTTAAACTTTTGAAATCCTTTGGTACCTTTGGTTAATGAACTCAGAGTGAGTTTTTAGATGTTTCAGAAGTCATTTAGTATTCTAGCCTTGCGAGGTGAATTTGCAGTTAATTACTGCATTTTAATGGGCCCAGAACAGGTAAAAAAGTATCTTCTACCCATAAGCCTTGATGACAATGGTACAGTCCGGACTGTTAGCATGGTGCTTCGTGTCTATGTGCTGCCAGTAACAAGATTTTTTTTTTTTTTTTTGATAAGGCATAAAAGAAACTCATTCCTTACATCAACTGTAATTCCATCATTCCATGTCTGTTGATACAGACAATAAAAAATGTTGTGTAGTCAGTACTAATTACTGACATTATAGCATTCTCAAATGCAATAAAAATGCTGGTTGTTCACACTGGTAATGCGAGTCGCCATGTCCCAAGTTTTTGTCTTGTTTCCCACCCCCAATGACCCCCGTGTCGCATCCCTGCGGCGCTGGGCCCCGCGCTGGTCCGTGGAGCGGCTGGTTGTGTCTCACCCGTGTCCCAGCGCGTCCGTGGATGGTCTCATCGCTTTCCTCGCGTTCCTCCCAACCACATGAAATCTCAAGATGTTTTCTTGGCGGTTTCACGGCCGGTCTGGACAGGGTGGTCGTTGATGCTCGGAGGAAGACACTGTCATCGAAGATTTAATCTGCTTTTCCAAGGAAGTCCATCGGCGTTTGACCAGTAGGGTCACGGGGAGTTGAGGGGATTTGCTTTCTCATCAGACTCCGCTTCAAAGGGGAAAGCGTGAAAGACGGGGCTTGGGGCTTTGTCCTGCGAATGCTCTTCCATAGGAAGGGTTCAACATAGATTGCATGTATCCAAAAAGGGGTTTGTAGGATCAACCGCTTGGTCCAGAAAACCATGAGGACCAAAGTCCCAAGTCATGCTGAGATAAACTTTAAAGGAAAAACCCACCTTCTTTTCTTCCATGTAAGCACACATTTATTTTCTTCATCAAGTTTTGTAAAGAAAAGTAAGATATTTAATAACTAGCATTAGCAGCAAACTGAAATTTCAGAGGAGAGATTTTTCATGAATAATTCATTAAAATTTCACATCTGCAAGATTAGTCATCCAAATAAAATGCTAATGTCAAAAACATGCACCGTCTATAATATTCTCATCAAGAAATCTTTTTGCATATAATGATAAATGCTTAAATTAGTACAAATGATTTTATAAAAATATTCTATCATAAAATTATACCAGATAACTACTTTTTTGGGGAGGGGAGGAGAAATCTTTGCACGCTTCTTATAACGTGTCTCAAAATGGTATTGACTGGTAGATTTTAATAATCAAAATATAGACAATAAGATTTGGCTTTGGTCATGTATTGCACTTCAATCACTAGTGAGACTTCAGTAAACCAGAGAGGTCCCACTTTGGGGATTAAAATTATCCTAAATCTCAGGTGGAAGGTGTTAAGTCAGAACTTGTGAGATGTTTCGTGAGGAGTGCTCTGTGCCTCTGAAATGTGTGAGAGAGTCCCTTCCAGGAAGGAGAATGTGTCCCCAAATGAATCCCAGTGGGGTTTTTGGCTCCTCTGGGGACAGTGTGTCCCCACACAGGTCACAGGAGGCAGCCAGGCAGCTCATGAGCTAAGAAGCCATCAGAGATGACCTGGGCGTTTCACCACCAGGACGTCTTGGCGCTGGCACGCCCGTCGTACGCATGAGGTGGGAGAGACCCGACCATGGTGTTTGTCATCTGCTGACTCTGTGTGGCCTCCAGCTGACGCAGAGCTGCTGGGGTAGGTGCCAAATGCAGCTTGTGCCGAGGAACTGGCACTGGTTGAGGAGCAGGATCAGGCCCTTCCCCTCCTGATGCTGCCCTAGCAGTGCATGCGAGCCTGGCTCTTTGCTGGACGTCAAACACCGCGTTCTGTGTCATCTTTGTGTTAATAATCCTGTTTCTCTTCCCTGGCAGCCATATCGTGGAACATCACAAAATGCCTTCCTACTTCACTGCCACCAGCAACAGCCAGCTGGGAAATACCTTTTCCAGTCAGATACGCTGTTTTCCACCACAGCTGAAAAGCACTTTTATGGTCAGTGGTGAGGCAATGCGTCTCTGAGTAGCTGCCAAAGCAAACCGGAGCCAGTGCATAGTTTTTTCTGGGTTTCTCCTGTACTGGAGGGAAAAGCAGCAGGAGATAAGGGGGTCCCAGCAGAGGAGGGGGAGCCCTGGGAGGACGTGGCAGCCGACGTGCTCCGTGCACACCCAGCCGCTCTCTGCAGATGAGCCGAATGGTGACATTTAACTTGGGCTGTGATCACAGAGTATGACAAATTTCACATTATTGGACTAATTTAAGGGACTGGCAATTCTCGTCGCCTCACGCAGACACACTACACACCCTTCCCCACAACAAAGTGTGATTAGGCCTTCTTGACCTATTAATCAGGCTTCGTCTCCAATGATGATGTTAAACGTTCGTTTAATGGCGTGTTAATCAGGGCTATCTTTCATCTTCGTTTGCGGCGGTGGTTGATGCTGCCACGTCAAAGTGCTCTTCGTCCTCATATTGCCATGTTGCTCCAACAAACCTCCCTCACCCCGGTGGCCATGGCCAACGTGGTGGGACGTGGCCCTCGAGTGTGTTTGCAGCCCATGTGCTGTCTGCACCCGTTTTGCCCCAAAACCTCAGGGCTGAGGTGCAGCAAAGTCCTCCTTTTTGCCTCATTTTGTGTAGCTTTGTTAGATATCTTCAAAGCAAGTGATCTAGGAATGGTAAACAGTATCATTTTGGGGTATTTAACAAAAAATAGCCCCTCTTCTCTTTTTATTCCACAGGAAATTTCTCTGTCTACTGAGAGGAAAAGAAGAAAAAATGCCCTTTTTGTGGGGGTTTGTATGTATTTATTTAGAGGAGTTGAGTGGCCATTTTTTATGCGCCTCGGAAGCCTGAAAAACATTTTTTTTAGTTCAAGTTATAATGTTAATTTGAAGGTAACCGTCCTTTCAAGGATTAATTCCAGCCAAAGCAATAACCATTATTTACCAGAGTTTGACATTTTTATCACTCATCATATTAGCAAATTTCCATTGAAAATGCTAAAATGGTTCGTCATAAGGCACATAACTGCTTTGGCTGTAAAAATGACCAACACAAGTGCCTGTACTCAAACATTAAATTATACTGTAATTAATAAAGACAGTTAAACTGTCTACTAGCAACAGCAATTTAGGTAACCACATTTGATCAGCTATAAATTGTAACTACATTAAAATTCCAGAAATATTAGCAATATGGATTACTTGATGGAAATAGGTGCTGATCACCAACACTCCTATTTTACAACGGAAGCACAGGTCATGTTGGCCACAGAAGTGTGGGCGAAGATCAAGGCTGAGTACTTTTAATCTTGTGAAACAAGCAATTACAAATAGTTGCATCGATTTGTTAAAAAGCTTTAGGTGACATAAATTGTTTCCTGTTTAGCTTATTGCTCTGATACATAAATGTCACTGAGTATAATATTAATTAGGGTCACAGAACAACAAGGGTCGGGTGATTTAGTGTACAATGGGGGATGTGTCAATCCTTTGTGAAGGCAAGAAAAGCTCCGGCCCCTTCGCACTGCAGCGCTCAACGCCTGATTTTATGTGATGACAAAAGAAAGTAAAGGAAACCGTATTTTAATATGTGAAGTAATTACTTTAGTACTAGTATAATTTTACGGTTTAGGATAAATTACAATGTTTTCATTCTCCTGCTCTTGCCACATAAAAATCCACATATAGCATCAATAAAATAGAATACTGTTTATAAAGGCTTTCTGCTGCACAAGACCAACACTATTCCTCCTAGCAGATGGAAACTGAGCACACATTTCAGTCTGGTGTGTGTTTCTACACTTAATATTTTTTTTTAAACCAAAAATGGGCTGTGCAGGTTATTTACTTAACATAAATCAAGTGTATCATATACACTGTTTCTTTGGATTGGCATACAACTTAGAAAAATACAGTAAGATTTCGAAAAATCTGGAGAAAATTTATTAAATATGATTTTTACTGTAATAGAATATTAATGTAACCCAATGCTCATTTCCCATTAAGCTGATCCCTTTTTAATACACACATGCTTTTTATTATTTTGCACTCATGCGAAAATTCCACATTCAGAGAGTTTCCATCTCCTTAGGAATGTCGCTGGCAAAGGCAGAGTAAGAAATCTTGAACTGAAGAAAAAAATAGCAAATATCGAACAATAAGATGTGGCAAAACGCTGATGAACTGAAGCAAAAGCCAATGATATAATAAAGGGTAAAAAGGCATTCAGCACTGCGAGGGGAACAGTAGAAACAATTACACTTTAAACCCCTCCTTCTCGCTGCCACTGTACCACAGCACAGATGAAAATGTTTGATTTGCAACATAAAAGATTCATTAATTACCACTTGAATATTTAAAGCTATTTTGCAGACTAACAGAGGTAGATAAAGCACTGAATTAAAACCTCTAATAAAATTGTAAAAATATTTCTGCAAGTTTACCATGGTTGCGGTTCCTCCTGGTTTAGAGAGCCAGGCTCGGCTTCTTGGAGAAGGAGCTATTTTGTTCAAGTGGGTATTTGAAGGAAGATGGTGCGATCGCACAGCGCTATTTGTCTCTCGTTTTCAAATGTTTACCAGATACTTACTTGGACTCTCTCCCTTCACATGTGGTTGCCCTTCATGGGAGAAGTGGCTTCCACAAAACATAACAGTGGGTGATGTGTGTGTTTGAGCTATACGTTCATTTTAATACATTTCCATATACAGTAAAAACTCATCTAGTCCTAAGTCTGGTATAATACTCTCTCTGATATGAGGCAGTTGGACTTTGTAAGGGGAAAAAAAATCTGTTAATCCTGTTATAATCACCCTTGTTAGACTTAAAAATTGGAACAGTATCTTCTTTTGTAAGGGTGGAGAACTCAGACAAATGGCAGGAATGGATTTGTGGAGAGCATCTCTGTAACAGTGCGGTACACCCCGAATTTGTCCTGTGGAAGCTGAGCTGTCAGCTCAGGGCTTACTGGATCTTTTATATAAATGCACAGGTTACGAAGAACGAGTCGTGTACATACCCAGAAAGCACGGTGTAACTTAAAAAACAATATGAATGTATATATTTATTTGCACAACTTCTGTCTGTAGGCAATTTTAGCCTCACAGTTCTTGAGCTTCTCTCACCTGGTGATGTAAACCTTGGTGGCTGAGGAGCTGAATGTGACACTTGACAATTGCATATGTTAATTTTTACCTGTTTGCATTCAGTTGGCAGGTTGTTTTTTTTGTTTTTTTGTTTTTTTTTTTTAAAAAGCACATTCTATTTTTAAACAAGTGACTATTTAAAATCCACAACAGTGCAGCGAGGGCTTGATTGCAGGATGAGGTTGAAAGATACAGTAACAGCTCTTTTAACAGTATGTTAACGATGATGAGTGGAGCCAAAGTCTATGGATTTAATAAGAGATAAACAGTTCCAGTTTTTTCTCATTGTCAGTAATTTATGCAGTTGGCCAACAAAATTCAAAAAAATGTCCGTTTCTATTTGGATACACCCTTTACATAACTGTACCTCCTCTAATTATTGAGTGTCTGCTCTGGTTAAAAGGATTTTGAAATGATTCTGCTGTATTTGGGTGCGAGATGCCAGTTTCCCTGGTAGGTTCGGAGCTCCCGAGGAGGCTGTTGCCGGCACGGGGAGCTGCGGCACCTGGTCTGCACCTTCACCAGCAAATCATAACATCCAGGGCAGTCGCTCTCCGGCCTTGCCAGAAAGGAAAGGGCGTACTCTAAACATTTCAAGCCTTGCCCTTGCTTATTGTTTTTGGAAAGTTCTTCTCTTTCTTTCCCAATTGCCTTGTTAATGTTCATTTGTGTCGGGCACAATAAGAGCCTGTCAGTTTGTATTGTATGAGTGGAGAGGCGTTTGGTGATACTTCAGACTTCGCAAAAATAGTTGTTGATGTACTTGCTGTGCTAGGAAAAAATATTTCTCCTAGTAGTTTATGAATATATGTATATATATATACCCACATACAGTTTTTCATGCGCTTTGATATGTATATAGGTATTAGGTTATGCCAAGCAAAGCCTCTTAAAATCTGAAAAGGGAAGAGCCCCAAAACTATTGACTTGCTGACACCACCATGTTTAGTGCACACGGCCACATCATTACTGAAGGGCAACAGGTCCTGACCTGGTTCCTGCCCGTCTTTGCCTTGAATACTGAGAGCAGTCGTGTGTATTCCAAGAGGAAATGCACACACACAGGCATCTATCACATTTTTGGCTTTGCCACCATTAGAGCCATTCAGCAGGCCGTCCAAACACATGATGTTTATGCCTCATGCTCACTCTCACTATTTTAAATATTGCTACTTTATGCTGCATTTTCAAAGCTTGCCCCTGACGCCTCGTGCAGTTTGGAGTGTTCTCACCTGTTTATAACAGCACTGGGTGCTGGCAAATTCAAAACAAAAACACCTGATAAAAATCAAATATCATGTTGCTAACTGCAAAGTTCATTTCGCCTCAGAAGTCCTTCTTTAATTATAAAACCCGCATAACCCATTTCCTTTGGTGTGCACAAAGGTGTGTAATTAAACTATCAGCATAATACCTTTCTACATGTAAAACCTGCACTTATGAACTTTAACTGCTGAATAAAAACTCCTATTACATGACCATTAAGTATTATGAATAAAGCAAGTCATTGTAGTACTTGATTAATTTTTATGCACTAACCACCGTGTTCAGCACAAATTTGGTTTCTGTAGGTGTCCTCTCTCTCTCGGCTGTCCTGGTGGCTCGGCCACCTTCACCCCGCTCCGCAGCTCTCTGTGCTTTTTGCCTGGCCATGGCCATCCCCAGGGCCACATGCCCGTTCTGTGGTCATCGTGGAGGAGGAATGAGCTTTGTTTCTGTAGTGTCTCCATCATGGTGTGGCTGGAGAAGGGGGCACAAGGCGGCTGCGGGGAGGAAGTGATCCCCTCCGCGGGAGAACCGCTCTGTGCAGGCTAAGCCCCAACTCACTCGTCACATCCCTGGGTGGACTGGGGAGTTACCCTCAGATGGGTATTTTTTAACTACTAAGGAAAAATCTGATTTGTTCTTGTTTTGCGTCAGCAGACCCTCAGAGGAGAGCGTCCCCATGCTGCTTGTGCCTTATCTTTTATAGGATCCCAGAAGCTTTGCCTTATACCTGTTACCTACAGCCCTGGTCCTCCCAGAAGTGTGTCCTCCACATATCAACATCTTGTCAAGTGAAGTGGGAAGGCAAAAATAAATATCCCAGCCAAAACCCGCAACCCCAAAATCTTAATTGACAGCAAGACGGAGCCTGCCAAGATGCTGAATAGGATTCTATGGTGCTGGTCCTGGCTGCTGAGGAGCCTGCACACAGCAGCTGGGAGGGCATCTCCCATCCTACGTGTGAATGTTCAGGTTCCCAAGCCATTATTCATCAATTCCTTGCAGCCACGTTCCTGTATGCTGTGTGATGATTATATTGAGGCTGATCTTTGAAGTCTTGCGTCAGGAAGTTTAGCTTAGTTATAATCAATAGCATTTACAGTTCTTGGGAGTCTGTAGTAACAACTCAAGGCAGCCAGTCTGCATTATGTTCTTGTCATATGTATATATTTGCATGTTCATTAGCCATGTAGTAGCACAGCTGTATGTGGTTTCATTTAGCTTTTAATTATCTTCTTTGGGTTGCTGTTTTCGTCTCCACCAGACTTAGCAAAGAAAAGAAAATCACTTAGGCAAAATGAATGCTGCAGAGCAGGTCTGGGGCAAGGAGTACTGTGTCCTTGTGCATTCTACTGTTCTGTTGCAAAAGAGATGTTTGGTTCTAAAGTTCCAACAAATCAATAATAAATCTGTCTCTTCATTTCCCCCATCATATGCTTATCTTATTCAGGTGGTTGTGGGTGTAATTTTTCGTTTGCAGCAGGTGGTTGTTTACATATTAGATAAACTCCATCCTTACAATCCTTGGCATGGATGTTTGTATTTGCTCCGACAGCTGCTGTTCCAGCACTTGCTCGCACACAGATCAAGGCATCCTCCTCTTTTGATGGAAGTGACTCATACCTCGGATGAGCTGAAACAAAAATACCATGCTCAGCTGCAGACACCTGCATTCATGCACTGGCTTTAAAAGTTAGGATGTGGGTTCTAGCTAATTTTATTCTCTTCAGGTTCTCTTACCACACCCTTTATTTTGGTTTCTGAGAAATTTCCATTAGCAAGAACAAAACAAGGTGACTAATATCTGCGTTGAACTTTCTTCTCCTTTCCTTCCCCCCCACCCCCAAGGACAAAGAGAAAAATTGTGTGATTTATTTCTTTCACCTCAATTACGTGTAACAAGTCCAGCCCTAATGCACTCTGCTTTGTTCCACTGGCTCACAGGGTCAAAGGCTCAGGGGTCACCTTTGGTTTAGCAAGTGGTGAGGTTATCTGTGGCTTTACTAATGTGCAGAGTGAACTGGGGTGCGATGCCGAGCCCCCCCCTTCCCCCTTCTATAAGCTCCTGTCTCTCGTGTGTGCAGCATCAAGGCCCAGAAGAAGTGTTGATGGAGAGGCCAATCTTACTTCACACCAGTGAAAATGAGAACTGAGCTTTTAAATATGTGGTGACTTAAAAGTGGTCATGGAGAGGAGCGGAGCTGGAGGGTGTTGGCCGCTGGCTGCAGGAGCAGTGCTTAAGCAAAATGCAGCTAATTCCCCCCGGCACCGTGGGATGCAGGAAATGTCTCAGCAAAGCTGTCTCTGAAGGTAGAGATTTTTTCTTTCTTTGTCTAGCAGACATAGCACAGTAGGAATACAGAAGTGACAAGAACCTGGAAGTCCTCAACTGCCGGCTGGTTCAGGGGCGTGTGAACATCTCCTTGGCTAACAGAGGATTTCACTGGGCTTCACTGGGGAAATGCAGTGCCTGACTGGGTTGCTGATCAGCTTGTGCTCTTTAAAATTGCTCCTTTGACTCAGCTCAGGGTGAAAGTCACCACAGGTAAGAAAGTCCCCACTATAGTGGTCTTTGTCCTTGTCATGAGTGATGTCTAACAGCCCTTGGCTGCTAAGCAGAGCACATATCTGGCTGGTGAGCTAAAACAAGCCCTGCCTGGCTCTTTCGGTGATGGTGGCTGGCATTTTACTGCCCTTGACACTTTATTCCTTCTTTATTCCTTTATTCCTTCTTTGTTAACGGAATGGGGCACATTCAGTGCTCATACGAGAAGGCACAACTTAACTAGAGCCCAGTGGTACTTTTCTCCTGTTACACAAATGGTTTATTTGGGGAAGTACTCCCAAGTGTCTGTTGGAGAACTTGAGCCAGCCTACCAGGAGCAGAGGTTGTCTTATCAATGGGCGATAGTCATTAATGAATTAGACTCCCCTGCATCAACTTCCTCACGCAGACCCAGAGCAATGGCTGGAGCAAGCCCTGTCTTCTCTACTCGCCATTGCAGGAGCTCTCCGGTAGCTGGGGAAATATATTTTTATAGTTTGCTTACCTTGACACTTCAAACATTTTCCCAGCAAGCCGAAGGTGTAATTAAATGACGTGCCAGATGCCAGTGCGCGTTATATTATACAGCCTCTCAGCTGGGCTAGCGAAAGGGAATGAATGGAGCCTTAAGACAGCTCTCCTATAGATAGTTATTATCTCTTTTCAGTAAAGAATGGGTAAGGTTGGGCAGAATGTCAGTAAACCTTTAATTTTCTAGCCTTTTGGTTACTTCTGTTCTTCTGATCCACCAGTGATGTGAAGTGTTGTTGTACTTTGCTCCATCAGTTATGGCATCTCTCCAAGAAGGCAGCAGGCTCTTGTGTCACATATGCATATTTATGATAAGGTATGTACTGATCTTCCTGTTGTGCCTGAAACCAGGTGTTCTGGGCCTTTTGAGGTGGGTGTGCAGCACAGCCTCTTAAGGGCAACAAAGGTTTTTGGGGCAAAGCTTTTTAGCTGTAGGCTAACAGAAAGCAAAAGTTTGCTGGGGAAACAACAGCAACATGTCATGACTTCAAGAAATTAAACTACGTTTGTAACTTTAATAGCAGGGTTTATAGAACATGTATTTGCTTACTTCATTGTATCTGCTACCTCAGAAGATGGATTTGGTGTATCTCTTGGCTGTTGCACTCAGGTTTTGGAGTGCTGAGTTTTCAGCTTTGCAGGACACCAGCCCAGTTCTTGGGGAGACAAGGTGCTGGCTGTCACAAGACAAACTTGCCAATGAGATTTATTTACTTAGAAGTGGAAATGTTATTTTAATAATCCAGCCAGCATGGGAGGGGAGGTGTTGGATATACTTGTAGCTGGCTAGTGAAGGGGTTGCTGTAGCATCTTGTGGTCCTCTCTCTGCTGATGAGGTTGGCTCTGCATGGAGGGCAGGAGAGTGAGCTGGGGAAGGGAAGGACTGCAAAAGAAAGGGCCATTTGGTTTTAGTTGGAAAAGTCAAACCTTGATAATTCTTTACATAGTTGTATTTATCAAGGTCAGGGGAGACATGCTGGTGGGTTGATGACTTCTTGCCACCTGGAGAGCCAATGACCTTGCCCAGCCCCAGCTGAGCTAGATCGCTGAATCCACCTGCAGCCAACAAGTCTCTCCGCTGCCTTTTGGGGGTGAGCTGCTTCCTTTGACAGAAGAAAGCAACAGCCTGAAACTTTCACATGCTGCCAGTTCAGTGTGTGCAGGGCACCTCTTTCAGAAGTGAGGCGTGCTCATAATTAAAGATTAATTTACTAGCACTAAAACCTAAGCTTGCCTCAAAGTCTACTGTCAACAGACGTGCTCCCTTTCAGTGACATTTGCATTTCTAATTGGGACTGCTTATTACCAGTAAGTCTCTGCAGCTGAGATTTCATTTTGTATAGTTGCTGGTTGTCCTCTTAAACCAGTGCTCTGCAACTGAGCTTACCCAGTGTGGTTTGCACTGTGTGTGCTCCTGTGAGTAAGCACAATTTCACCCTGCAGGATGGGCATGAGTATGCGCGTGCACGGGAAGACACTGTGTGCGTCAAACAAATGGCTTGTCAGTGAGAGGTGTTGAAAAGGTCAGTCTTTATAGACAAGTCAGATGTGTAGAGAAAGAAATCAGAAATGGAGAAAGCCAACTCTCTGCTTTTGTGCTGTGGTTAATGTTTTCTCTGTTCTCTCAGATGGTGCTATTTCTACTTTGGAAGGTAAGTTTGAACTCTTACAAGTCTTCTCAGAAGTGTGAATTACTTCTCTATTTTACTGATTTTTTTTTTTTCTTTTGCCCTTGAAGAACTGATGTTAAGAAGTCTGTTTAACAAGTTACAACACACCGTTTAGTCCCCTAGTCATCAGAAATTGTAAATATGTGGGTTTTCATGGCATGTCACCCTCCACCCCTCTGGGATTGAAACTCCAGCAGGCAGAGTCCTGTAGACACACTGTGAAAGACGCAGTGCCTGCCCAGAAGCGCTTGCTGCTGGAACAGGCAGGAGAGAAAGGAAATATTATTATTCCTATTAAACAGATGGGAAACCAAGATGCAGAGAGTTGGAGAGGCTTGCCAAAAGTCAGACAGAAATCTGAAAACAGCTAGGAACTGAATCCAGGTCTGCTGAGACTCCGGCCAGTGCCTTCATCGCTTGTCTCTTCATAGATTTTATTTCTACAGTTAATTGAGTTATTCATTAGGACAAACTATGCAACTTCTACCTCTAGCTATAGTCATGCTCCTATATCCTCTCCTATCCCACACGTAATTCCTTTCTCCTTCTCCCCAGTTTGCATCAAACAGCCTCTCTCATCCTCCTGCTGCTTAGGAAGACACTCTGCAATGCTCTGCTATCCTCACAAATAAATTCCCTCCTTCTTTTCCAGCCTCGATCAAATTTGCCCACAGCCTTGTGATAATTCACACCTGATTCTGAAAGCACCATAATTGTCTGCAGAGCCTTCACAAGGCTGCTGTGAATAACTCCCAAATTGAGATGCCTGGTCCCCTGGGAAAGAAGAATTTGTGGGTACCAGCACAGCCCAAGGCCTGGCCAAAAACCCGGCACGCAGCTCTGTGCTGGAGAAGTTTAGGGGGTGAGCAAAGAGCTTATGCAAATCTTCTCCATCCATCATGAAAGGGAGTCCTTCATACTTCAGAAATGATGGGAGAAACAATCTATCGATATTCTGTAATGAGCATAAATGCCCTTTATAAATTGTTTCCCTTTTATTGACTCTAAAGCAAATGTAGCCGTGAATGCTGTACGTTAATACATTTTATACCTTCTAATGGTTTGATGGCCTCATATATCCAGTAACGCTGAGAATAATCATTAGATTGTAAGGAGTGCAAAATATGTTTTATCACTTGAAAATGGAATTCCTTCTTGAAAGGTAAAACCAGTGGTAGATCATTGATTTGAAAGGTCAGGGTTAAAAAGCTTAATAACGACTGGGTTAAGCTCTAGTAAAATTCTTTGTTTTACTCAGCTGTATGAAGCATTTAGCTAAGTGAGACTCTTCATTAGGACATTAGTGCTTTCATACTAGCTGTGTAAGGTAAAAATCAGTAATTTCCAGCTTATGTTCAGGAAAAATGCATTTAAAGTAGCACATACTCCTCCAAATAACACCGAGCAACATGTGGCCATGGGTAGGATGGAGAACAGCTGCTGTGGAGTCTGGGTGCCAGTCAGTGTATGAAATCTGTGCCTGTCCTATGCTGGGGACCCCTAAGCAGGCTTTGGCCAAGCAGATATATCGCATAGCGCAGCAGACCGCTGGTAGAAATACTAGCTTGGGTCCCAGTTGTGTCAGAACGCCACAGCATTGAGTTAATTAGCCCTGACTCCCTGCAGGGCTTTAGATTAACTAAAGCACTGGGTTCACAGGGTTGCAATGCTTCCTGCTTCAAGATGGGAGTTTCTGCTGGGGAGAATGTGTGTGTGTGTCTTGCTGGCCAGAGCCCTTGCAGACACGAGTCCCAGCACGTGGAGAAAGACTCTGTATTTTGGGTACACCACCAGCAGCACCATGAGATCCTTGTTATAGCTTTATATCCATCCCAGCTGTCACAGGAGCAGATGAAGAGCCCAGAAGTGAGGCAGAGTGGGACCACGGTATGGGGTGCTGCTCATTGAGAGTGATGGGATTTGTGTGAGGTCACATGTCAAATTTGGGATGGAGGGGGACAACTCGTACCTGCTGGAAGAGCAACTGTTGGTTGTCCTTCCTATCCGACCTGCAGGCCTGCTGTGCTGCTGGATCTAGAAAAGGAGTAAGCTTCTGAATTGCTTTGTTAAAGTGAAAAATATCACAAGGAATCATGGTATTGCAAGAAAAATGTGAACATAAGTGTTCAAGTCACATGAAAATAAGGTGGTTACCCAGCAGCATACTGCATTGACACTGCCCACTTGCCTCTTCCCCCTGCTCCCCCCCCAAAAAAAGGTGGAAATAATTTGAAATAATAGTTGTTTGTGAGGGGATTTGTTCCTTTCTCAGCTATTGTCTCTTTTGAGACCTGAAGAGACTGAGCAGGGATGTGATGTGAGAGCACAGTAGGGAGGGATCAGTTGCCTAAATTTAGCACTGCTGTAAACAAGAGCAGATATTTTAATCTTGTGCCATAATGCAGCTGCCGGTAAAGACAAAAAGTCAATGTAAGAAGTGATGTAAAGTAATTTCACACAGCTTAGTTTTACTTCATCATTTTACTAACATAAGGAACAATCTTTCTGTTAGTGAAATGCATTGCAGGACATGACACGAGGGTGAAGTGCCTCTCCATTGCCTTGATAAACCACAGCACAGCAGGGAAGGCAGCGCTGGCAGCATGGTCCCAGCTACCTTCTGGCACCACAAACGCTAATTCATTGCTGGGGTAATAACCAGAGGCTGTCACACAGGCACTGCCACGTGCTGACCATTACCTTGGGGCACTTTCCTCTGTGTGACATTGAAATCTTCTCCTCTTCCTCCATCCCTCTTTGCTTGGTTGTGTGCTAGCTTTTTTAAACTTTATTTATTTTTAGCACTTTGAAAAATTCATGCTGTTTTCAAAAAGATCCTTAATGTTTGTCCTCAGCATCTGCTACCTGTTTTTTAACAAAAAAGAGAGACCTGAAACTCTGTCATGATGTATTAGGAAAACTTTAAAATGTTTTTAATGGAGCAAAATAACAATACAGAATATAACACCCGTAGCATGTGTTTGGTGCCGTATAATTGCTCTGGGATACTCAGTCCTTTTCATATAAAGCAGCCATACCAACCCAAGCACTGGAAGAACTTTAATATTTTAGAGTGAAATTAAATAGCAGATTAAAACAGATGGTTTGAACATTTCATTACAAGCCATGGTGCTTATTTGCTGACCATTGGCTGGTATATGTAAACATATAAAAAGCAAAAGAGCCCTTGGATGCAAACCATACTCTGGCTTAGTTTTCATTCATAGTTACAGCATGGTTGTGAATGTTATGGATCCAGACAGGGTCTTTAAAGGTGCTGAATTCAATTTACTCCTACCAATGAAAGGAAGAGGTTGTGGAAAGTTCAGAATTGGTGGGATGAATACAGGGGGGTTTTTACCTGTCCTGCCAATGCATTTCTGTTCACAGCTTGGCGGGTCTGGAGCCTTCTGCATCCTGACAGCAGAGAACCTCAGCACCAGCCCTCTGCCATCCTGGGATGCTGCCGGTTCCCCCCGAATGTCTGACCCCAGAGTTTCCCTCGTTACACTCAGTTTGTGGCTGCAGGAGAAGGTGCTGTGGCTTTCTGCTCCAGTTCAACCCATGTCTGTGTTGTCATTGCTGACTTGGGATGTTTCTGGTTTGACTGTGCAAAAACCATTTAAAAGAGCTCAAGTTGTAGATTGCTGGTGCTTCCTTATGCCTTTGCTTGCTTACCTGGTCAAAGGGACCAGTACCTATTGCACATGGAGGTAGAAACGTTTAATTAAATGTTTGCAAAGTACTTTGAGGTCATCGGATGAAAAAAATGTTGCTTAACTGCAAAGTGTGAAGATCTGGAGTAAGGAAGAAGACTGTTGTTGAGTAGGACCCCTAAGGAGTGGGGGGGTTGAGCCAGTATGTGTTTTGGTAAACTGAACAGGTGGAGAAAAGCCAAAGTTTGTTGCTCTGCTCAGCCCTGTCTGTATGGCCAGGACAGGGTGGGCAGCTCACGCAGTGGGACACAGAGGGCAGTGCCATCAGCCCATCGCACAAGCTGTCCTCAATGAATGAGTTAACTCTGCGTTAAGAGGTATTAAATAAGTCCCTCACAATTATAGCAAGTATTTCCCCACGTTTCCAATGTACCAGCTGCACGCAGTGGTATTGCCCCAGGTATTTCATTTTTCAGATATTGTCAAACAAACAGAATTCTACTCTAAAAATAATTACGAACAAATCTATAAATGTATTTAGCTTTGGCAGAACTGAAATGAATAGGTGTTTCTTAAAAGTGTAAATGCTGTGCTTCAGACATTTTTCCATGCTGGTTAGTGAACATGCAGGGACTTCAGGGAGTCAAAACTTCATTCTGCAGGTCTCCGTGGGCAGCACAGTGAGCTAAGGATATTCTGTTTTACCTCTGCTTCATGATGTAGTAACATCATGAAGCAATATTAGCACCCAGGGAGAACACAGTACGTGCATTACAACCCTGAGTACGGATTAGTAAAGAAAACATTTTCCCTTTGCTGTTGGTGTGTCCGGTAATCCTAGTCAGCACCTCTGTCCCAGAGAGTCAAGTCTGAATGAGCCTGGGCTCATGGTGCCCAAAGGACTGGAAAATAAATTTGAGTTTTCATAGCTTTAGGGGAAAAAATTAAAGCTATGGTGTTAAAAGTCTTGTTAAGCTCTCAGAGAAAGCAAAGAAATGGGGAGAAGGATTCTGGGGAATGATACACTCAGTAAAGCAAACAAATAGAAATCATGGTTAAGATCTTCACTGTCTCCTGCAACTCAGTGGTGGAGATTTTGGTGGCTTCTGTGTAAATAAGGTTTCACCAGAACTTCCAGCTACCATGACAATATATTCATTTCTTGACTGGTACATCATTCAGCTTGCTGGGAACCCTGGTTACAGTACTGTGAGCTGCCTCACAGACACCAATGCAGTTCTTATTACCTCAGAGCTTAGAAATAATGGACATCAATCATACAGGACAGTGCAGGGCTTCATTTCCTGCATGGGGGCTTGAATCTTGAAACAATGACGTGCAAAGACACATTCACAGGTGTCCACATCTGCTTCAGAACTTAAACTTTAAGCCCTAGTCCTACAGGGGTTTTAAGAGAACAAGCATCCAAAGAGAAAAGTACAGGGGAAGGCATTAGACGGAGAGGATCACCTTTTTGTGACACTGTTCTTTTAGGATCATAGCTACATCTTCAGACACATAATCCTTGATCATTGTGTGTTAAAGTTATCATGCAGAAGAGTTTTCTCATATAATAACATATTGTTGACAACAAACTAGAAGAGCCATTAAAAAAAAAATCTTACAATGCATGCTTAAAAGTGTAAAAAAAAAAATATCATATTTTACAAAATCAGTATTTATCAATAGTCCTGGCTATAACTGAGGATTCACAGCATGGATGCTGAAAGAATGGAGACAGCGCTGTAATGAAAAAAGCCTATCCATCATCAACAATACAATACTTACTGTGACCTAAGGTCAGGTTTGTACAGTTACACCAGATGTTAGATTTCAGCCGTCCTTTGAAATGAAGAAACACAATGGTTACTATTCCTGTAGTGTTGTGGATTTCATTAAACAACAGGTTTATCTTTCAGCTTTAAAATGTAGAGCAAGATCAGGATATTCTAACACTTCGGTTTCAGAGAGATCCAGTAAGCATAATATAAAGTAGGACTGGGGCGCCACAAAAAATTTACTATTTTGAATGCAGCTCTTCCCGGTGGCAGAACTCAGGGACAGTAATGCAAAGGGGGAAAGCAGCAGATACGGTAAATACCTCTGAAGGCGTTGCTGTTCTCAAAGCAGCCCGGGACAGGGTGCGTGTGTCCCCAGGGACGTGCTGCCCTGGGACACTGGGGAGGGCAGATGAGCCTGTGAACAGGTCTTGCTTCTCTCTCTGCTTCAGCTTTTTTTCCTCTTTTCTTCCTTCTCAAGTGATCACAGAGGAGTGGAGCCATCATTAGAAGAGCATAGCCTAGGAGGTGGTTGGAATTGCTTAGGATTTCCTTTGGTCGTCCCCTCCGAGCTCAACAGCTACAGCCCTGGCTATTCCCTTTGCCTCTGAGCTCAGCCTGTTTCTCCAAACAGGAGACGTTCCCTTGCAACACTGATTTCTCTTTTGCCTTATTTGCTTTAACTGAGATCCTGTAGCAGTCACTGTGATCTTATATACGTAATTGTACATAGAATTTATTATGTACATATATATACATTTGTATATATAAATACACTATTTGTTATATATACACACATATCCATAACCTTTAGAAATGGCTGTAACCTTAAGAAACACTGTAAAGTTACATTCTTGTCTATTATTATTAATCAAGATACTTAAATTCTCAGACTGAACAGAACAGACAAAACACAGGCTTCTAGTAGTTACAAAGAAGCCTTTCAATTATCTTGTCCTCTGTTTTCTTCACCCTAGAACTTTGTGTTGTTTGTAAACAGCCCCTGTTTTGTACAAAGCAGGTAGAGGATCAGCATCCAAGTCCTGAATTATTTCATTAAAAATTAAAGCTTTATAAAAGTGTACACATTTCATTAACTTCACATTGCAGTCTTTGCAAATATTCTAAGGGATGCTAATCTCCTGGCTTTAATTAGATTGAAGGTCTCTTGCAAAGGCTACCATTTTAATATAAAATGAGTGATCTTTTAAGCTTTGTGACTTTAAAAACAAGAACTCCCATTTTAGATCAATGGTTATACACTGAAACGAAAGAGTTTTGATTTTTTTTTTTTTTTGTGAAAAGTAAGGGTTTTGCACTACCTAATATGCAATTGCAAAAGCTGGGCAGTACATACATTCTTCATGTTAATCTATGGACATGTTGCAAATATATATGTGTGCACACACATACACCCCCGTTCCCAACAACTAACACCTCCTTTACGCACAGCATGCTACAGTCCAAATTCCACCCCAACACTTCCACTAAATTGGGTCTTACTGCCACATGGGTCCTGTCTTTCTTGTTCTAATGACTTTCTGTGTGACATCAAATAAGTTGACTTTCAGCAAGAATTGCCTAGAGTGGCACAAGCAGGACCGTTTTGGAGGGGCAAGGGGCAGGGCAGGATGTCCCCAAGCCTGGGGGTGGCCTGCCTGTGTGTATGGGAAGCTGTTTCAGCAGAGAATGTGTCTTTCTTGTCAGGGACTGCACTGAACTCTTTTAAAAAAAATCTGCAGTTGTCATCTTACCCTGTTCTCCTGCTATTATTCCCTGCTAGGAGACGAATTTTTATATTTCTGACCAAGATCCAATCTTCTTTCCCTTATCAAACGTAATAGAAAATGCTGTAGTTACAGAATAACAAACTCACCTCCTGGATAAATGTCAATCTATCTGTAAGTGTGGGATCAGCTCGGGAGCTGCCCGTGACAGCGTATCACTTCATGCCAACATGGTGCCCCTTCTTCTATTATTTCACTCACCTCCAGCCCCCTGTGTTCGGTACCACATTGCCCCACATGTCGCCCCTTTTCCCTTCTGCAGCTGGTCCCCCTCCATATGCAGAGGGCCTGATCCTGCCTGCTGCCACGCCAGCTCTGGCACAAAGTGAGCTGGTTCCATGTGAATCAGAAATACAGCTGGAGCAGGATCTCCAATTTAGGTACCCGGATACTCCTGGATTTATGTGCTGAGTGTTTCTCTTCCAGACATAAGCCCTGCTCAGTTAGCTTTCAGCTTCATCTATGTACGTCTAGAAATTGCCTGTATAGCTGTGCAATTCAGCTTTGTGCATTTTGCTGTTGGACTTTTGGACCCATAAGCTACTTTCAAATGATCTCACTCTGTCTTTTGAGGATCCTGTTTTGGAGATGGACATATTATACTTTATAGTCAGACACAGAGTAGGCTGCTATATGGAATCTGAGTGCAGAGAGAGACTCGCAAAAGCCACTTTTATTTGTACTTGTGGGGAACAGACCTCCAAAACCATTGCTGGCATTAGATCCAATTTGAACAGTAGTTAATTAAATATGATTTTTTTTTTCTTTCAGTTGGTCATTCATATCAGTTTGGTATACAGACTCTTCAAAGTTAAGAGGGCTAAGTTCTAAGTTTAAATTTAATCAATAATTTTCATTTTTAAGCAATCGTGATTTATTCAAAATTGACCTCCAGAAGAAGAACTGACTTCATTAATATCTGTGTTTAGCTCTCCGCTGTGGCAGCTCTTTCTGCTTACATTCTTGCTGGGCAAGTTTCCTTTAAGAGAACAAAATCCTCAACTTCATTTCTCCAGTTCCCTAATTTTGATTCAGAGCCACGTCTTTGTTTAAAGGTTTATGTAGATAAACCTCAATTTTGTCAATCTCAATTTTGTATAAGAAGTAGGATCAACTTCTAATTTCCAATGTTAAATCCTACGCTCTACTTTCCACTGCAATATTCTCAAGATGACTATTCCGGGTTAGATCCCATGCTGGGCTCAACACTTAGAATAAACTAAAGTAACAGTAGCTTCATTTACTCATTAAGAACATGGGCTTGCTCTGAGACGATCTGATATGCAATGAGCTTTCAAAGTTCAGGTTAAGGTAGCCAACAACAGCATGGACAATAACAATGACATTTGGAACTGCCCAAAACACAAATCTGCTGCTTTCCTGGTGCTTAAGGACACACAATAATACAAGTAATCTTTTGTGATAGCCTGTATGTGAATGCGATATGAATGCTCTTCCCACAGAGTGCCCAGCTGCTATGGTAGTGGCATGTTGTTTTAAGCACCTAGAGAGAGGTGAAAACTCATTGGCCATCTTATTTTCTTTAATACAGCATCCGTCTTAAGTATATTCCTGATACCAGCGCTATATGCGCTACTGAAACAGCAGCAGAGGACGAGCACAGCAGTAGTTGCCTGGTGTCTGCTGAGCTGCTGGGATGCTGCCACTTGTTCTCCTGCGAGCGCTGATCCATGAGGGTGCAAGTGGATGGTGAGAGCCCTGAGCTCCAGCTCTGCTGGAGGAAACCCCCGACTTGCATCTCTGCCGCAGACAATCAGTAAAACACAAGCATTGCATTCCCCTTCCTAGCAGAGTACTGCTAGAAGACAAACGTTAAAGCATGCCAGACATGCAAATATTATTAAGATTGTGAGAAATGACCACACTGGAATAAAGCCAAAGTCCACGCAGTGCAATAGCCTCTGGGGTCTGGTGCCTAGGAGAAGACCATGTGCACAGATAACACCGCTTAGGCCACGCACCCACTCCCAGCCAGAGTCAGCTCCCCTCTTACTGCACCTCGCTCTTCTCGGGTAAGATTGACCTAACAAACACTTTTCCTGTATGTGCTATGACAGGTGCTGTATTTGAACAAATTTTAATAGACAGCATATTAACTCTGACGGCTTCAGATCGCCGAGGTATGTGTGTGCGTTTGCATCTCCTGTATAAACATTCCTGACTCTCATCTGCTTTGATCAGTATCACTCACTTCTGTGATCCTTGCTCTTTTCCAGTGTCGTGACAAATTTTTGGTTCCATGTCAACATCAATGTCTCAATGGCTGTTACAGTGGTTGAGGTAGGTGAGTTCATCTCAGTATCATATCCTGTCACTTCAAAAATTGATCTGAGGATACTGTGAAAGTTCTCAAAAAGTGCGTATCGAATAGTCTGTTGAACTCCAAATTTCTGAGTGTCTTGTTGCTATGGATTTTTACCACCTGCAAGGTGGGGGTATGTTTCTGCTACCACTGAGCAGAATGGAAGAGGACAAAGCTACAGCACGTTCGGACTCTTTCCTTTTCAGGCTTTCAGGGCGGAAGGTTTATGGTGTTACTCAGAGCAAGGTAATACAGCAGAAACATTACTTTATTCTAAACAAGGAAAATTCCCAAAGAACAGGGCTGGCCTTATGGTTTTTACAGGATCTCAGAATTTGACCCATATTCAGTGGGACTGTTGAGTGTGTCATGTTTTTGCTACCCTATTCCCCCTTTTCTTCTTTATATGTATTAGAATACATATTTAGGACCACATCCATAGTTTAGCTCCATCAGCTTCAATAATGCCATACTTATTTCCACCAGATGAAGGTCTGCCTTTAAATTTTGGAGGATATAAGAAAATGCACTAAAAGAACCCTGAACTACACAGTTGACTGATTCTTTTCTCTCTTCAAATTCCCTTTGCCCCAGGCTATTACCTCAATCTACTTTTTTTTTTTTTTTTTTTTTTTGCTAGTGACTGGTATGCATCTTAGATACTTAGAACAAAGAATATTGGTTTGATCTGTGTTTAAGGCAGCATGTTCTGGAAGTCATGTTTGCACTTGTGTGATAGTTAGCATTTGCCTTTTTTTAAAAAAAAAATAAAGACTATTCTAATCTGTTTCAACACCACAGAGAGGCTTTTCTTTCTTCTTTAGAGACAACTGCAACATGCAAATATTCTAGTGCTTAGAGAATATATAGAAGTGTGTGTCTATACACATGCGACCTAATCATTAGGCTCATTTTCAAACCATATGCTCCAACTCATAAATAAAGTCTATTAACGCTGAACTATTGATCAAAAGTAAGTATCAGGCATTCCAGCATCATGCCTTTCTCTGTAGGCTGCTACCTCCACCAACCCTTATAAGTTAAGATTTGAATTGGATTTAGCCATTGTAATTACATTTATATTAATAGAATTAGAAGGCTAATGTTCTTCTGAGTTTTATATTCAACTGATAAACTAAATTGTCACTTCAATCTATTGCGCTTGCACAGAGATTTACCATATGTGAATCTCGAGGTAATTTTGAGATGGAAACTTGGTCAATTCTAGGGACAGACCAAGATCAAGACACAGATTTGTCTGTTCTCAGGTGGCTGTACCCCACAAAGGTTTTCCTTTCCCAAACCCTATTGGTTGCTCTTATTAGCCCTTTCTGTGGCCCAGTCCTTGCATCAACTACTTAGGATATACAGAAATGTTTATATCTCTTGAGCTTAAGTCTCCTTTACTCTCTCTTCATTTCCCTTTCTTAGAGGCTGCCCATTTGTTCTTGTATTTGACACTAGTTTTCTGACATCTCTCCTAGATATTCCCCTTAGAATCATATATAAAATAATGATGTCCACCCTGAGCTTTCCTCTCTTCAAAAAGCACTGACCTAGTTTCTCGGCTTTTACAGTAGAAGTTCTCCAGTCCCATGTCAATGAGGTTGCCCTGACATATCTTAGCTCTGATAGCTATCTCTCTCTTTTAATAATGGCATCCTGAATGGGGATTATTTCCTCTAAATGCATCTTCATCTGTTCCCTGTAGAATATTTCCTTTTGAGTTACTTCTGATTGATCTGGTTTTGGTAGCTGGGCTACGCAAAGACAGCTCTGATCTTTCTATCCAAGGCCTGACCACAGGTGATGATGCCTGTGGACTTTGGCCAGAATTGGAGCCTTTGATAACGTATTCCCCAAACCTGTATAAAACACAATGAAAAAAGCCATAGTTTAAATTGCTCTTTCTTATTATTAATGGAGCACATCCTCAGCCAGAGTAGCAGGTCACTTGAGTCCTTGGATGTATGCAGAGATGACAATTTTGCCTACTAGCTACTGAATCCTTATTTTTGTACAGCAGTGCTCACTTATTTTCCTTCACTTTGCAGTATATTCTTGCTTTTTGTTATGTCTATACTTCCCCTTTTTCCTAAAGACTTGATCCGCCACCATCGAAGTAAGGGGGAGATTTCACCTAAGCTCCTACAAGAACAACATGAAGGCCTGGCTTTTTCTTTGGGTAAGTTTTTAATATACTTTGATTTCTCTGTGGTGTGGGGTTTATTTATTTATTTATTTTATTTAATTTAATGGTCATTCCCTCTCATTTATCTTATTTATTTATTTCTGCCTTTTTTTTTTTTTTTTTCCCCATTCTTATCGACCTCTGTCTGACAAAGTGCTCTCAGGCTGTAAAAACTTCCCGTGGTCTCTTACTGTGATGCTGATGCAGGAGCTGGAGCCGCTCTGCTGTACCTGCAGCCTGACAGCATGTCTGCCTGCTCCCAGGTTGATGTTATACATGGTCCCATCATACGCTGCTGAAACAGAGCAAACTCCAGTGACTTGGGTCTCTTCAGGGTACGAGTACTGATTTGAGCTGGAATGGGCTATCTGTAAAACGCTCTGTTTTATGTATTTGAGCCATCCAGACCAGGTAAGTAATTTTTCTTTCTGATATTTCTGAAGAATGTAGCTGCTTGCCTTAGTTCAGCCTCAGAAACTGCTTGCACCAGCTGGTTGCTGTATAAGGATCATTTCTGCTGTGTTATTCAGGAGCAATCACGGTGATTTCTATACACTTTAACTTCATGTGGCAAAAAGCAACAGGAACATTTGCTAATTTGCTTTGTACTGGGAGTTCCTTGTAGCAGGGACCATCCTGCCTGGCTGGGGAGAGGGTGTTGCTTCACTCGTGATTTGACTTTTGTTTTCCAAGTGGGTGTAATCCTGATTTACACTGAGGTTACACATTTCTTTAAACTAAAAATAAAATACTTTTTTCTACCAAAAATGTTTAACTGGTAGGGTAGCTCTTCTGAGTGCTTTCTGTGGAATGGAGGTAGACCAAAATGGCAAAGACATAAATAATTGATTCTATCCCCCTGAAACCACTGGACTTATTCCCCAAGCCAGCCTTTCATGCGGATATATTATCTCACTATTTCTTGTCAAACTATGTTAAGTAAATAAAAGTGAGGTGAAATATCAGCAACAAAGCTAACAAATGGAGCTGAATGCTCCACTTGAAAGAACAGATCTAGCTGCTTACCATACTAATCTGAAATGAAAAGAAAATGTATGTTTTTCATCTTTTCAGACAATGATCTTCAAATACAGGTAGCTCAGGTCTTTAACAACACAGCTTTATTTTTTTTTTTTTTAATATATAATTATTATTTTATTTTTAAGAGAAACCCTATTGTGGAGGTACTTTGTGTGCGTATGTGGTTGAATCAGTGTAGAAACCAAAATGTCTATTACTGTTGATAGACTTACCAGTCTGAACTCTTGTATCATACACTGTTTTAATTTTCCAGGCTCATATGTGCCCACCTACCTTGCAGGTGCTAAAGAAGGGTGTGCAAACACTTTTGTGTGCTCAGTGTTTTACTTTCCCTTTGCCGTACATCAGGCCGTAATCTCTTCTCAGAGCTGCTCCCAGTCTGCCCCAGTGCACATGAATGGCTGGGCTGCTGTTCAGTAGCACCTAAAAAATCTCAGCAGCAACCCAGCCAGATATTAGTTAGGGCTATTGTTAGCACGTAATATTTGTTGAGTTCAAGTTAGCATTTTTCTCTTACTCAGGAGGCCCAAGACTAACTAGGTGTTATTCTTTGCTTCACAGAAACTAAGCTCAAGTGGCAGCCCAGTTCCAGCAGCTTTCCGGAGGGAACATCCTCCCCAGACGGGCTGCATGCTGCTAATTGTAAGGGAAATCCTGACAGTGTCAAAGTCGAAGCCAAAACCTCACTGATTGCAGTGATGCCAGGATCTCACCAGATGTCTGGATTGTTTATTCATCTGGGGGTTTCCTGCCCGGGTTGTTTGCTGGCCGGCCTTGACCTTCCTCAGGGAATCACGGCTCCTCTTCCACTCCCACAGAAAAAGGGCTGTTTCTGACGCAGCTCTGTCCCCTGTCCCTACCTCTGGCTGCTTCTCTCTGATGTATCTTTGGTGTTTTCAGTTTCTTACAGCCAGAGAGGAAAAGAAGCATCTCACCCAGCTGTGGCTGTCTGTGCCTTTCTGCTGCCTGTCACCCAGACCTGGATCCAGCGATCCCCTGTGCACCGAAATCCTGGCCTTTTCTCTCAAGGTAGCGCTAGTCCACGTAGTGCCTGTATGTACCTACATGGAAAGATGGTGTGAGCCTCAAGGAACTCACGAGTTAAGGAGAGACAGGAATATGAAAGTAATTTAATTTGTCATGCAAAACTTTGCTAGGAACTACTAGACTTTCCAAAATGTATTCCAAAAAAATGCAGAGATAGATTCCCGACCGGCATTAATCAGTGCTGATTAAGTCATGGAGCTACCCAATTTCTGCCTGGTGAGTACTTTTCCTGTCAATGATTTATTGCCTTACTTAGAAAAATAAGACCTGGGAAATAAAGAGTTCAAGTAAATTTGCTCAGTTACCCAGCCAACTGTTGACTATGGTACCAGGGATAATAAACGTTCAGGGGAAATTCCTCGTACACGTTCATGTATTGAGGTCAAGAGCAGAGGTGTCCCATGTGCATTCCAAATCCTCCAGAAGCTGCTCAGCTGCAGCAACACATGCAGGGCCTGCAAAAAGGAGAAATGTGGCTGAACAGGGTCCCTGAACACCCATGGGGCAGCACACACGGTTAGTGTGACCGCAGCTCGGGGTGCCGGCAGAGAGACCAGAGCACTGTGTCCCTCGCTGGGGAAGAGGAAAATTTGCTTTTCTGTCTCAGCCTGCCATGGGAAAGGCTGTGCTCATGGCCGAGATCCCATACTTGCCAGCAATACTCCTGTTGGTAACGCTGCAGTGTGCTGGTTCTTCCCTCTCATTCATAAGAGAACTTCTCAATGTCTGTAGAACTGTGCTGTGTGGGGGTTATTGTTTTCCTGCAGACACATGGCATAATGTTTAAGTCACTGGAGACATTAACACCACCATCTGCTTTTGTTTTTCAAATGACAGCACATTATTTGTTAAATAGTTTCTACCCCATCTTCTTTAAGATATTTTAAGGATAAAGTCTGCAGACCTGTATAGAGGACAACTCTTATCTGCTTTATTTGTTTGATTTACCAGTTTATCAATTCTGCTTTCCAGCTCTCTTTAGAGTATTTGTTGCACATTTTCATCAATATGACAAAAAACTATCATAAATTTATGAACTATGCAGTATGAAGAATACAGCTGCAGAAGGCTTTTTGCTAAGGAAAACCTGTGAGACTTTCCAAATAGAAAATGAAATTTTTTATTTTTGGGTGTCCATTTTGCACCATTACCAATGGATCCGGTGTCTGGAAGAAGCTTGTCACTTGAACGAGGTGTCAGATCCTTTAAGGTATGCATCACCCACAGATTTCTGAGCACTTCTTAACCATTCAGAAACTGCAGCTAAGTTGTAGCCAACAAATCCTTCCATTTGCTAAGTATAAAAAGGACCTTTGCTTTAATGCCATAGAAGGAAGTGAGGGAATTCTTCAAGATACAGTTAAACTGCAATGAAAAGGCTTCACCTATGATCTTTAACTCTTTTTCCCTTTTGCCTGTTTAAGGCAGACAATTTGTTCCTTGTCTTATATGTAATTCTCCCAGCTCAGAATGGCGGTCACTTGGTGTGCCCTCAAAGTACTTTCACATAACGAGGAGGGGAGTATTTATTGCTCTATTACCCAAACTATACACATGCTGACCATACATTTGCTGTATTTTTTTTTTTTAATGAAAGCTGCATTGGTACAAGCTTTTGCCTATTTGCTTGCCAGTGGCACCCATCACCAATCTCATTCAGTGACAACTAGAATTTTTTTTCCTCAAAACTAGAATATTTACATATTCCAACCCTGAGGCTCAGCCCACCCCACCCTTTACTCCAGATCTTCGCCTCTGCTCCGCTGCACTAAATAAATTAACAAGTTATCAACAAGACTGCCAGGCCACTATGGGCTCCCCATTACTGAGGCTGTCATTGCCACTCAGGGCTCTGCTGGAACGTGACAACTTCACAGCAGAAGGTCACTCCCCCCAGTCCTCTCTCGCTGCTGCTTGGAGGCAACCATTCTGAGAAATGATTTGTTATGGTAGAATCGGAGGCACATTTGTTAGTTAATTCATTCTGTAAAACTCAAATGAGATGAAAAACAAGCATAGAGCTGACAAATGGCATTTAATTATGTCTGAGCCTAAAATTCATAATACATATTTATGCTGCCCTAAGTCATTCGCAGCCAAGGTCCCTTTTATTCTCATAACTGAGTCCAATTGCTGATATGGGAAGAGGGTGTTAGTGATGGGCTACTCCATGTTCTTTCATTATGGTGTCTCCTTTGTGCCTTAACTTCCCGTCCCCTGCCCTCAACAGGCTACAGACTTTCCCTGAATTTACAGTGCAGCAGTTCTCTAGGTGCTGTTATTCTGTAGCCTGTGCAAAAAAGAGTAAAGAAGAACTTATAGGTACATAATAGCTTTTTCTTGAAAGACTGAAATGGTCCATTTTCCAATCACATCTGGTCTCAAAATTCTTTGTGTGCTTTTGTTCCAGGCTCAGGATCTAGGAAGATATCAGGAGGCACTGCACAAAGACTGTGTCCCTGATGAGCTGGGCTACAACGTGCAGAAAGGACTAGCCCTGCTACTATCAGGATAACTTGTTTTCTGCAGTGGAAGGGACAGCTGCCTTGGCAGGGGCAGTAGAAGAAACGGTTAGTACAAGATAAATAGGAACAACTTGCACTGATGCTGCAGAGGCTTGAGAGAATGCGCAAAGCTCAGGCTCCTGGGAAATGGACACTATGGCACATGTGGCTTGTTAGCACACAGAAGCTCTGACCCAGCAAAATATTTACAGGCACTTAAGCGCACATCTGAATGGGCTAAATGTACACCTGCTTGTCCCTTCAGCTGCTAGAAACCTATAGGCTCTTCATTCGGTGTAAATGACTGAAATATCTTTGACACAGTAACACATTGTAACTCTTCTGAAGATGCATATACATTTTTATAATGTTTTGGTGCTGTTGTCGTAAAAGTAAGGCGTTTTTTAAGTCCTTCTCTTAACATTGCATGTAGGCTCCAAGCAGTGTCCTGGGCAATGCTCATCTGGAGAGAGACTTAAGAGAGAATTTCCATCTTCTCTTCCCCTCCAGCTTTATGAACCTTTGCTCTCTGCAGAACCAGGTACATTGGAGATACTGCCTGTGGCCATCAGGTCAGCAAGAGGCTTTTCCACCTCTGCAGCGGGCTCCTACTCCAGCGTGAGCACCCCTGCCTCCAGACCTGCTCCATCATGAGAGAACAACCCCAAATATCTTCATCTGATCTCTTGAATGGAAGTCTCTGAGGAGGAGGATCTGCCCTGGCAGCTGAGGAGGGAAGTGGTTTCACAGCTTGTGTCTGGCTGCCCTGCTGTCCCTGCCTCTTCCCGCATGACTGTGTGCAAGCCTGGAGAGAGCTTTTCGTGCTTCTTGACATTATTGCTCTGCCGAGGCATCGGACATACTACCTCTCCTCCTCTTGCTCTTGGCATCTTGCCACCTAAACTCACTAGGCAGCTTGAGATTTTTGTTCTCTGGTGGGAAATTTCATTTGACCCTTTCAAGTGGGACAAGAATAGATATTAGATTTGTTGACGACGAAGTGCTTTTATCTGAATTCAACAAAAGAGGTACAATGAAAAGATTGCAGCTGTTGAGCAAAAGCTCCGCACCTATTACAGAGTTCATATGCATTTACAAGTGGCACATCAGTGGAGGCTCTCCTCACCCTAGCAGATGTACGGTCCTTCCACAGAAAACTTGTTAATCTTTCCGTCAGTTCTGCATGCTTTACATACCTTTGGGAAAACATGCTGTTTGACTCTCTTGCCAGATCTTGCAATGACAGAAATGCTGTTAGCAGGTAAAAGTTACATAGAAGTGCTTTATCTTCCTGTTAGTCTTCTAGGTGTTCTTGCTGGAGGATGGGGCAGCAATTTAGAACACCAGATTTACTCAGGTTGTAATTAAATTCTAAGCCCACCATTGCCCTATTGAATAAACATCTACTTACTTTAGGAACATATTTAGAGAGAGAGAGAGATATTTTAGTTAGATTTTTTTTTTTCTTATTGTCATACAAACATACTAAGTCACACAGCTACTACAACAATATGTTCTAAAAATTAAGGTAGCAAATCAACTCAGTCAGGAAGCAAGTAACTCAGACTTGGCAAAGGAGACTGAAAAAAACACAAGCAAACAAAAAAAACCAAACCCAAACCATAACCATTATCTGATGTCATACAGAGACTATACTTCATAATAAGAGCAATAAAACAGAGAAAATCCTGATGAAATCTGGGGAAGGATATAGCTTGCAGTCAATCATGCAAAAATAACAATAAACATTTGCTAATGAACCAGGGACATGGAAGCATGATTGAAAAGGAACAGCAAATGCTTTGCAAGCTCACCAAAGTGGCTCAGGCACTGGCTCAACAGTATTAACTAAAAGTCAAAGAAAGCATGACCATCCTTGAATACATGCCCTGTGGCAGTGGCCGGTGAGGGCCAGGGCCCACAAGGCCACTTCAGTTTGTGCCAGTTGGGCTTTCCTTAGAAACCCTCTAAAATTCCAGTCCCTTTGGTGCAGTTTGTCTTGGCTTTCCTGTCCCCATGGCCTTTCTTCGTGAAATGAGGCTTCAGATATTTCATAGCAGAGAAAGAATTCATACAGGGAGCATTCAGTTCTTAGGCACTGATTTCCAAACACCTTCCCCCAGTGTGAGTCCTCCTGACTGCTGGAGGAGATGGCACAGAAAAGTTGCAATCACCTTTATGAAAAATATGACAGCAAGGGGAAGATACCAGGTGGAGGACAACAGCTGTGTCAGTGGATGGGGTGTTGTGCTGGGAATGATAAATCTGCTGGAAAACAATTAGCGAGCTTGGCCTTGTTCTTGAAAGTCTTTGCATCTCATAACATTCATGTACTTTATATAATGCCAGTATTTGTCTCTCTGACGTCATCTCCTGGATTTCATTGGCCTGAAAATTTTCCCTAAGTGGTGCTATTTCCACTTTCTTGCTATTTACAGATTTCTCCAAATTCTTTACATTTGTTTGGGTCTCTGATTTACCTTTTAGATGTATCAGATCTTGAATGTTTTGCCCTGTACCTTGATTTGTTCGTGTCACTGACATAAATTGGTTCTCTAGTGCTTGCAGGTAATTTCATGCTTATAATATACCTAATTTCCTTGTGCAAGGATAACTGTACAGCTGCACAGGATATGGCAGGTCAGAGCCCACGGGTTGCAGCAAAGCCCATCATAGTCAGCACAAAAATTCCCACAGTGTTAAACAGATTTTTGGATCTGGCCCATGTGTATTCAGCAGTGACTTTCTACCCGCCATACTGGCACAATGGGAGCCTTTTCAGACAGTTCTTCACCAGGTTTATTTTCTGCCTTCTAAACCAGAAGCAAAGCATTGGCTCTTTGCGAGTTTAAGTCAGACCCATGGTCTAGTAACTGCTCTTGTATACCTTTTAGCCCAACAGTGGCTCATGGTGATTCGCATGTACCAGCAATAACCACAACCGTGGCAGGACAGCAAAACAATTTCAGTATATATTTACGTAGTTTATGTTGCTTCGTCAAGGCAGCAGTAGGGCCGTATCTCAGGTTGCATTGGTGGGGACTATGGCAATATGTGAGCATGGGTACATGGCAGCGCAGCTATGCTGCCATGAGCTGAGGAGCAATGTTAGCTCAGTCTGGTTGTTTAATAGCACTCCTGGCTACCATTGCAGGATTTGGACTGGTGTTGGGAGAAGAGATTCCTACTGCAAAACCCTGTTGCTGGAAAGGCAGCAGGATGGTGAGGGATGGAATTTCCAAGGGAACTGTTAATGAATTTCTCAGCCTTCCTATATCTTTCATGTCTAGTCCACATGCAACTTGGGTCCCTCTCCGTAAAGGAACTGCTGTTGCACTAATGGGTTGTGGTCTTGATCCAGTTCACATTGTGAACTGGTATCAGCATCACAAAAAAATCCCATTTCTCATAAACAGTAATATTATAAATACCAAAGTAAATAAATGTGAAGATTCCTGAGCCTTAGAGATAGTTCTGTTCTCTGTGGTGATCAAAGCATGGTGATGTCCGCCAAGCAGCATGGCCTCAACTTTGCGCTGGATCTCTGCAGAGAAATATGGAGCTCCTGTCCAGAGGGAGCACCTCTGGCTCCTTTGGGAAGCCTTGCATTCACTTACAAAGTAAGGATTACACCTGCCAAATAATAGTCATTAGTATTTAACTAATAATTTCTTCCTAGTACCTTGTCTTTTAGTAAAGTCCCAAAAATTTAATTTACATGCTTATGTATCCAAGCAAGAGATCTCTAGTTAGACTAAACCAGAGTATTTTATGTTACTGATTTACTATATAGAACTTCTAAGCAACAACAAGAACATATGAATTACTTAGTTTTTCTTCTCTGCTGATCCTAGTCTATCTTCAAGGCCTTGAAAACTGTTACAAAATTCAGATGAAGAATGGAGAACTCACCCATTAGGTCCACAACCACAACCCCTGTCCCCAGGGCATTAGAGGATGCCTTTCTTACATTGCAAGCTTCCAAGTAAGGAGCTCCTGCTCCTTAGCTCAGTGTTTGGAGTTCAGAGCATTTTAATGGATGAGGGGTGTCATTCAGCAAAGCCCGGAGCCAAACCATGAAAGTTTTTCATTGATTTAAACACGATTCAACATTTGCTCTGCACTGATGAATGAAGTAAATGTTCAGCTAATTACTTCATACACCTTCTAGTCCTAAAATTAAGCTACTGCTTCAATCCCTATTCCTGTGTGATTACCAAATAGTAGCAGATTATTTTATGAGATAACCTCATTTTCCTTCCCTTCTTCCGGTGCCTTTCAAGAAAGTGCGAGCAGACCTGGAGTTGGCAGGAAAAAACAGGCACAACCAACGAGCAAGACCTGGTGAGAGGAATCAGTGATTTTAGGCTGCCCCCTCATCCCAAGTGGCTCTGGCAGTTTCCTTTTATTCTTTAACATTGTTCATATTATTTACACAGCTGGTCCACTAACTTTTTCTTGTTATAGAGTTATTTATTCTTTTTTTTTTTTTAATATTAACTTCCTTTGCATTTTAGAATAACATCAGTTTATGTTTACTACCACCCAAAATGATTTGTTTGTAATTAAAACCACAAATCTAACAGTACCTAAATGTGTGACCTGTGTTTATGAGGGGGACGCAGGGGCAGGTTTTGAAAGCTGAACCACATAATTTCAAGATCCATAATCAGATTTTAGGGGTTTTCCATTATTATTCTTTAAAGGTCCAGGTGTCTAAAGTGGTATCATTTTTCTCACTTGCTTTTGCTAGCTGGTTTAAAAAAATAGTATTAATGCAGCTGTAGACATTATAGCTGTGTGTGTGACTGCCTGCTGGATTTACATGCCCAATTACCCCAATAGCATACAACCCTCCAAGACTTGCACATGCTAAAAGTCTGTTGGATGTAAAATTGCTGGCAGGGATGCTCCATTTCCATATGCAGTCACACTGAATATGCATATACATTAGGTGCAGAAGCACACACACATTTTTGAAACTAGAGGCCTCAGTGTGAACCTGAGGAAGAAAAGACAAATGTTTTGAAGGAAGGCTTTAGGTCAAATTCAGTTAGCAAGCATAAATCTGCTGAGTTTTGCTCATGTGCCTTACACCAAAGGAATTCATTTTCTTCAATTAAATGTGGGAAAACACCATGGATTTATAGTTTTCTTATTTTTTGCCTCTACATCTTTTGTATGTTTACAACCTTCTCTCATTTTTCTCTTTATGCTTCTAATAGATGAAAGACAGCCCAATGTAACTTTTGTCCAAACTTCTAGGCACCTTAAGTTAACAGCAAAACAGGATTTCTGAATACTAACATGCTTGAAAATCAGACAACCGAAGACTGTAAACATAGACTTAGGTGTCCGAATTTAGGCACCTATTTTTTAAAACCATGGCTTAGAAAATAAAGTATCTGAATGTATATAGATAATATAAATCACCAGTCACTTTTATTACATGTAAGTTTATATAAAGACCTGAGAACACGTTTTTAAAATGTAAACGTTCCTTAGTATGTTTAACTATGTGTCTAAAGAAGATGTAGGACAGAAAGAAAACAAAAGTTTGACAAATGTTCTCTGATCAATTCTGAAGAAATCAATAGGAATTCACACACAGCATGATTTCATTTAACTTTCCATGCTAGGGATAGTAACCTGACTTTCTGTTAAAGCTAAAGTGTTCATACTTTTTAGTGATTTAATTTTCATGTCAACATATATCAGAGAATGGGTTGGAGACTGGGAGGGAAGAAGGAGCGGATGGAAATATGTGGAAATTGTGTGGACCGGATCGTCTGGTTGGGTGACTTTGTTTCATCAAAACTGGTTTCTAATAGGAAATGAGGTTTTCATTGAGATGCACATTTCTTTTCCCCTTTGAGGGAGCAGAAAGTGTCTGTGTCAAGGCATAATTTATTGCTTATTTGAAAAATATCTAACACCTGAAAACTGAAAATGCTTGGTAGACAAAGGAGAGAAAAGCCATTGAATCACCATCATTGCATTGGTACCTTGGTGGGAGCCCAGAAATTCCATATCTCCATCTTGCGTGCTCTTAACGTGCTGCTGTAAAACAAGAAGGGGGAGGTGAGCCCAGAGAAGAAGAGGTTCAAGGTATGCAAACTTAGCTCTCATGAATGAGTTAGAATTTTTTTGTGTTTTTTTTTTTTGGCTGAAAAGGAAAGTATTTTGGCCCATAACTCAAATATCTCAGCAGAGAATTTTGTTTCGGAAATGTCATCAGTTTTTTTTTGCAAAATGTCAAAGTTCTCAGTGAAGAAAGCCACCACTTCCCACCTCACATGCAAGGCAAAACTGTTAGCACTGCAAGATCCTGTGTGGAACTTACTTCTGCTCCCTTAGCAGACCAGAACCTTACATGGTGTATGGAAACCAATGGAGCATTCAAGCCCAGAGAACATCTGGTTTACAGTATTTTTTTGTCTTGTTTGTTCATGTTTGTGCTCCTGGAAGCGCGTGCATTGGGTCCATAACTGTGTGCGCGTGTACATGTATGTCTGTTCTTATTTATTCTAAATATAAACTGTTTTCTGAAAGGCCATTATTCATACTTAAAAGAAAGAGTGTTATCCTTCATAGAAGTTTGGCTCAAAATCTGAGCTTGACACAGAGTGCCATATTGGACTAAACCAAAGTGTGGAAACAATGTTCTCCAAATAACTGAGAGAGTCCAAGCTTGGATTGGTCCACTGCAAGGAAAGTTATGGATAATAAAAAAGATCCCAGCTTTGCTGCCTCATTGAATCCCCAGTTATATATAAAGCAGATGTCCTTTTTACAATATGCAATATGTAGGCTAAAATTCTGTATCAGCCAGTGACATCTGAGAGTGGCATTGCTTTGAAATGTACCTTTTTATCTTGTGTACACAAAAAATTATATGTGCACACACACACACACACAGACTCAATATGGCTTAAACAGAATCATTTGTTATAAATTTTTCCGTCAGCGTCCAGATTTGACTGACCATGGAATTCATACAGAACAGATGAAAAATGTTTTAGGCTAAACTGATGAGTGAGTCTGCAAAAGGAAACACCACAAAATTCAGTTTCAGTCCAACAAGCTGAAGGGGCTCTATTATTATGATCTGTATCTTTTGCCTTTCTTGTGGGCAAGGTATAAAGCAAAATAACTGTGTCTGTTTAGCTGCCTGAACAATAGAAAAGTTTACGCAGCTCTTGAGCTGAAATGTTTTTGACAGTTTTCAATTTTAGCTCTTTTGATTTGGTAAGAAATCTGCAAAAATATGATTTTGAAAATCACCAGTTTCATGCTTTATTCCTTTCTCAAAATTAGACTATATTGTCCAACTCCACTTTGTCTGAGGGAATCCTAGAGAATAGCTGGAAAGAATCAGTGCTGGGCTGTTGCTTAGGAACTGCCTGGGTTTCTATATTATTGCCTGATGTAATAGTTATATTGCCCACTTGCATCTGTTAACAAGCAATACAACAGAATCCACAGGTACCAATAAAGAAATAAACCTGGCATCCATTACTTTGCTTGAAAATTCATCAGTGCTTTTTCTGGCTTGGCAACAGGGAGGAAAACCATTTTGCTCAGGTGTTAATTAATAAAATAGGAGATGTACTGACTTTACATATATCTGTTTTATTTAGATTTATTTATTTTGCCCCAAGGAAAATATGTTGTAAAGAATGTAGTGTATTAGTATAATTACAATTTTGCAATGCCATAGAAAGACAAGAGGTATAAGCTGTATTTTTTTTTTTAATATAAGCTGTATTGTGGGGTAATATGACCATTTAAATGTATTTTAAGCACAAGCAGTATGGGTTCATTTGTAAAAGCAGTACAAAAGGCCATTTGTATTGAGTGCCATTAGTAAACTCCCAGCAATCCCCAAGTTACAGATGAATTAACTTACCTTAGTAAGGTATCAATATTGCCAAATCCAAGGCTGTAAAAAGGAGATGACGAGAACAAGACAGATTCCATGACCACCTTCATTAAAACTATTTCTAGATACAGGTCAAGATTTAATAAATAAACAAACAAATGAATAGATAAATATCAATATACTTTTTGTGTTCACTTATTAAAGCTTCTCTTATGATAACAAGACCTACCTGAGACTTAAAGTGAACTGGCAATGCTTTGCAGCCCAAACCCCAGCAGCTCATTCTTTGCCCGCCCTGACCCAAAGCCCAGCGCAGGCACCGGGTTGACTCCTGTTCCCTGCTCAGACTTCAGTCCTACGTGTTTAATCAGTGTGTGCTGTCATTACGGGACATGTTCACTCACCACACAGGAATCGCACACTGCCCTGAATGTGGGTCCTTTTGAAGGCTCCTGACTGAAATGCTTTTACAAGCCCACCCAGCAATAGGCTTCCTACATATAGAGGAGCCATAATAAAAAAGAGCGATCGCAGCCCAACTCCTAGTTATTAAGCATGGGGAAAAGCACAGGAGGACTTGCAGGGAAGAGCAGGCTCTGTGACAGTTACTTTTCATAAGTAAATCTTAGGGGAGTACAGCTACTGCTTAGATGAAATACACTTGGCTCTATCTGGGGGCTTAGATTTGTAAGGGAAAACAGTTTAAACTTCTGATTTGCTGTTCTGCTCCTTCTCCGCAGGCAGAGGAATTGTGTTGGAGAACTGTGAAAGCTGAGGTTGTTCAGCGAAAACAAGCGAGAGGGTGTATGCTCATCGCACGGCACAGGGATTTATGAATGCAACTCACATTAGAGTTAATGGGAGTTACATGCGTAAATCCCTGCCCTTCAACATGATAATACATAATATACCCCTTAATTTTTAATTCACCAGAGTCTCAATTTTAAAGCGTTTTCATATAGTTTGTCCTAATTATAATAGTTTTTAACGACAGCTTAAAAATTTCACATGACTGTCTTATCACATACAGTACTTAATTTCTCAAGTGAGCAGTTTCAATGTAGAGTATTCTGGGAATTTTGAGAACTAAAACACTAAGGGAAACACTACTTTGTATAATCAAATGAGATGTTATTATTCCAGTATGTTTTATATACACGGGAACAGAGTTTCTCATAGCAATGGTGGCCATTTTGAAAAGTGCTTAGAACTAAAACATTTTTTGTCTTGGAAAGCTATCGGCCTAATGTCAATCTTTTGTACAAGGATTTTTTTTTAATTTAAGTAAGTCTGTGTCTCATGGTCAATACTAATGCAACTTAGGAGGTAATTATTAATTAATGCAGGCTTTGGGGAAATTTCAGACTGTGAACTATTTTTTCTTTTTTATAGGACGTGATAAACTCCAAAAATACAGCTACAACATTATTATTGGGACACTCAACAGACAAGCGCGTGGACATTGAATTTGAGGGACAATTGACCATGTTCAGAGCAAAGCCACACACCTCACATCAAATACTCACCCTTGCCTTCAACACCTCGTTTGAGTAGCAAAACTTTTTGTAACTGGTCCTGCATTGGACATCCTGAACAAAGGGACGCAGTGGGACCTGTGCCATTGTTCCACAACACCCTAAGGATCTGCCTAACCTTTTCATGTGCCCCACTAAACACCCCAAAACCAGCTGCTGAGACTCCCAGTGATGGACACAGAATTGGACCAGCAACTACCGCAAGTCCCATTTGAAGCATTTTCCTGTTCTGCAGCCAGAGTTTTTATCTTTTTTCAGTTTCTTGAACTAATGGTTCTCTATTTTGCCTTTATGTTGACTAAGCTGAGTCCAGTATGATTTTTAGCTCTTTACCTTCAGAGGGCGTAATATATTTTTTACTACTTGCAGGTACAGAAAAGGCCACTGCCAGCAAACACATGATGAAATAGCAGATAAAGATCTCAAACCCAACTGATGTGACTGACTTAAGAACCTAAGTGCCATTTTCAAGACTGACAGATTGACTTAGATGCCCACAAGTACCATTTTTAGTAATACATTTTTAAAAGTGCTTCCTTACCTAAGGATAACATGTATGACTTAAACAAAATAAAAAATCTCAACAATTAGCATGCGTAATTAATAATTCTTTAAATGTTTGATTTTAAACTGCACTCAAGAAATCATTTGTTTAGTCATGGAAGAAAAATGCTCCTCTATGTCCTGAGGTAACTACACATCTTTGGACATCCTCAATCTGAACAATTTAGGAGTGTAACAGGAGGTAAATAGGACTTGGACTTCAGTCATGAGCGTGTTCTTGAAAATTTTATCTGAAATCAAACTTTGCCCTATGGCTAAATGTTTCATATGTCTACCTAGTTTTCCTTTAATGGGTGAGAAAGAAAGCGGACTGTGTCCTAAATCATGCAAAAATGTTAGACTGTACTAGTTAGAGGTCGATATTTTATATATCCTTTAATTACCATGACTATGGAAGGGAAATAACTTGCCAAATTAGTAGCCTTCAAACTGTCACTTTTTATAAAGAGTAAATGATAAAAAGAAATGTAGCACTCATTTGTTAGTAATTTTTATGGGTAACTTTAAACTGTTTTGTATGTAGACTCCAGTTGTTGGTATTGTTTCCACTACAAGAAAAATAATTTGGCTGCCGCTGCAGCATTTTAAGCTTTCACTGTTACTATAAAAACAATCCCCAGGAGACTTTTTTTTTTTAGTCTCCTTGTATTGCTGGTTTGCAAGGACTTAGGAAGTAAAAGTTTAAAACTGCCTGGTAACAGACAAATCACTTTGAAAAGCCAGCATTGTACTGGCCTGGGAGTGTTACAGGAAAAGCTACTTAAAAAAAAAAAAAAAAGCAACAGTAAAAAAGCTAAGCAAGTCTAATTATTTTTTAAACAAATATATGGAGGTCATTTAAAACTGCGAATGCATGAGAGGGCTTTTCCTACATCTGAATTGTCAGGTCGGGATTGGAATAGGCATCCAGGCGGAGATCAGCTTTGTAACGCTGCTCCCAGTAGAAAGGCATCTTGGCATTTGAGTAACGTGCTTTAGAACAACAACATACTTTTTCTGAACGCATTAAGGCTGAAGTTTTCAAGCTGGAGTACCTAGAGTTAGACTTGTCTTGTGGCAGTACAGAGGTCTCTGTGGTCGGGAGTTTTGGTGTAGCCTGTGGCATTTTTGGGTAGGTGTGTTAAATTACACACTTTCAGAAACTGCAGCTAAACTGCAGCTAAAGTTTTGTGCTTTTGTAATTTTGGTGAAGCGGTATACCTCTAAAAAAAGTGTTGCCTGAGGTCTTCAAAATATTTGAAGAGACAAGGACTTTCAGTAGAGTACAAGAAATAGATAAGTAGAAGTCCCACTGAGATGTAAAAGGATTTGGGTGTTTTGCTCCTACAAAATCCCTTCAAAATCCCAGTCCTCTTTCATAAATGACGGCTGAATCTTGACAGATTTGGTGGTTCAGTTTGGCTGGTTGTCTGCATCCGCTCAGGTTGGAAGCTGGCCCGGGAATTTCGTTAGACCATGAGAAGTTTCCAGGAGAGTTTTCAGCTCTCGGTTCCCAGGTATCTGAGGCTTTGCCACTTCCACTTCCCCCAGCCAGAAAGTGCAGAGACGTGCAACCGTTTGCGAAAAAGGCTGGCCAAACCCTTTCTGAATCAAAGGAATATTCATGTTTTGGATCAAAGACTGGGGGAAAGATTTGACTAGCTCCTTCTCTCTCTGTCCTGTGCTGCCAATATCTGATCCTAAGTTATATCCATTGGCCAATGCAGAACATCTTATTGAGGTTATTTTTTAGTACAAGTAAAATAAATAATATCAGTTTTTGATCCTTAGGAGGAATCGTGCAAAACTGTTCTTCAGCATATTTTGTTTTTACGACTTAAAGTCTCCATTCTCAAATCCGTGTGTCTAGAGCTAGGCTCCGAAATATACCTTGACACATAGAGCCAAGCAAGCATCTTTCTGTGGAAAACTGTTGAGCACCTGCTGCTGCTCCTCCTGACACACATTTCATTGCAAACTAAGTCACTTTTCTATGGGTCAAGCACCTCCATCTGACCTCAAAGAACTTTCCAGGACTTGAGAGCAAGCTGAGGAAAGTGCAAACCTAGACAGTGACATTCATGTGTTTACTCTGGGGTGATCCCCGAATGTCTAGCTGTGTCACAGGCACACAGCTAGTGCAGAACAAAAAGACAGTCACTGTGTCAGGAGGGTTCACACTGAATGTGCCAAGCTCCACACAACACCCTCAAAAGGCTAAAATAACTCTCCGGCAATTAGCACGTGTAAAGCCCTCAGCTATTTATGTCCTAGGAAATAGCTTGGATTTTATTATTTTTAGGTTAAGCCATTCCAAACAGCAAAGCAGCAGTTATTTGTCTGCCATCTATTGATGTTCTGTCTTGATCTTTAATCGAGGCCAAGGGGGATACATTTCCACCTTTAATCCTTCAAACTTTTAAATGCTTTCATGTACAAATGTATACAGTAACTTGGCATTAGCACTCCACAAATATGCAAATTGTCTGTCAAATTGGACAGGCTGCATGCATTTGAAGTTGTGTTGACAGCCTACAGAAAAAAGACATTCTCAGCTCAAACATGAACAAGATGTTTATATCCTTTTTCCCTAAAAACATACATTTTATGTTTTAAGCAGAGATGGGAGCAAACTGCAAAATTTGGATCAAGACATCTTTTGCACCCATAAAATTTGGGGATGTCTGCGTCAGGGGATTTTGATTCAGCTGGCTCTTGGAAGGGGGAAATTCAGCGCAGATCTGGCTTATGTTCCAGCCTTCACAAAACGCAGAGGGAATTTGCACATGAGCCTCTGTTTCCAAGTAGGTTAACGCATAAAAGAAGCAGCTCAGAAGGTGTCATTATACTCTAGATGCAGTGAGCTTTGCAGTTGGTGGCAACAGCAGTTACCTGACAAAGTACCATCTTGCCAGCCAAAAGAAAAGGAAGCTGTAGAGCCCAGCATCCTTCCTGGCCCAGAGAAAGAGAACCAGAAAGAGCAGTGGTGAGTCCTAGCACATGCTGGTTACGCAGGGAGCACTGATAGGCACAGATGCAAAAGGCCAGGGTGTAGATTAATTTAGGCAGCTACCTCCATGATTCAGACCCTCAGAAGCTCTCACCTGGGGGCTGCAGAGTCCTGCAGATCCTCCAATGATATTAACACATGCAGGTGTTGGTATGAACCCAGATGAACTTGTGTTCTGCTGTTAAGCATGTGCCGCATATCATGCAGTCTCATAAAAGCAAGGTGCTTATCTCCTTGGCTTCAAAAAATTTCACAAACCAAGGGTCTTAATGCATTTTGTCAGCAAGGTTTTAGACAACTATCCTCTTTGACTAAATATTTCTAATGTTTTAATTAAAACAGCTTTGGTACACAAAAGTAACTAAATACTTCTGTGGATTCCCTGCCTCAAAGTGGAGAACTGAACTCCCTCCCTTACTCCCATCCTACTATATGGGTATAGCAAACTAGGTGTCTATGGCTCTTGCATGTTGTCCACTCCAGTGAAATATTATTTTGAATTGTGAATTGACATCATAGAAAAAAAATGCTGTTTAATAACTTACTGTATTGAGAGCTGTGATTCAGATGGGAACCTTATCTAACAGCTGCATTTTGATACTCTGCGTCTGGACATCCTGTACAAATCATCATTAGGTGAGGCGCAAAAGGGTATGTTTCTGAAAGAATAGTTCTTAATACAAGGCTTCTTCTGCAGCTCATCAAAAAATTAGTTCCGGTGGTAAAGATCCATTGAAAACAGCAGGAAATATCCCACATGGCATCAAGGCCCCATGAAGCTAAAGAACCTGTGAAGTAATGAGTCTCTTTAGAGCACAAGTTGAAATTCTGTCAATTAAAAATCTTTGCTGCGGCAAACCACAGGTGATTTGAAGGAGTGGGAAGTTGAAAGAGGGAAAATGAAAAACTTTAAATACAGTTTATGAAAACCACTAGAGTTTTCCTTTCTTCACTGTCAGAAGACTGAAGGGAAAACATTAGACCTGGGATCCTCCAGCATTCACCAGCTAATTTCCCGTGGCTGTATAAGCTGGGCATGCCCGTGACACCACAGGAGCTCGGGTACCAAGCACCTTGGCTCCTGCAGGAGCTCCTTGCGGATCCACTCTTCACTGTGCAGGTCCCACAAACCCAGCCCTAGCAACCTTCTGACTCATTCTTATTTGCAAAACATGTGCTTTAGGTTTTCTGTGTGGCAGGGAATGCTATGAAGCCATGCTATCTGTGGACTTGCTGGTTGCCTTCTGGCACTTGTGCATTGACCAGTTTCTGGGTCAAACGCCAGAGCTGTCTGCTGAGACACTGAACTCTGGCCAAAGACCTTCACTTCACATTCCAGCCTGGTGAATGCTGGATAACTGTTAACTTAATCAGGCAGGCAAAATTACTAACGTAAGGCCATCGAGCACAGAAACAAGGTCACTTCATATCTCTCTGGAGAGCCCTGTAAGGCTGGACCTGCTCAGTGTGCCCCAGAGCAGCAGGGGATCTTGCGAAGTGCGTGTTGGTATTATGGAATTCAATCTTAACTTATGCTAGTCCATGTTTAAACAGCCATTTTGGAGGCTTAATTCTCTTGTATGGGTACGGATTGTGTGCCAACGACAACAGTGCTGAAAAGATCAGCAGCGTCACATGGAATACCTTCAAAGAATGTTCTTTGATAGCTTCCCAAAAGTAAAGAAAGGACAACTGGTGCCAGAAGAATGGCTCAGAATAAGAATAAGAAACCTATCTGTAAAGAACAATAAGTGTATTGGGAGCCTAGTCTGACAAACAGGAACATGAATGCTTGCAGGATAGGGCCTCAGAGCTGCTATGATGCCAATGATTCGTCTGGTCTTCAAGAGAGTTGACAGCAGGAACTATGCCTTTGCTTACTTCGTAAGAGTAGATAAGTCAGCAAGAGCAGAGAAATCATTTGACAGAGGCCAGATTCAGAAGGCATCTGAAATGTCTTTCTTTAAAGATAATCATGTCAGGACTCAAAAGGGGTCTAATGTTAGAGACTTGCCTTTCAAATGCAACAAATGATTATACCTGTCAAGATTTATGGACAGATTTATTTATGTTGACAGAGGGACCACTAATAGTTTGACAAATGAGAAGTCTTGACAGATACAACAGATACGTTCAAGTATATTTCCTCCTTTTTGAAATAGGAAATGAGTGAGTTATGACAAGCCTGTAATGTATATTGATACAACTATTTCTAGGCTCTGTCTACAGAAGTAGATGCATTTGTTGGTGCTGGATACTAAACTGGAAAGCTGGTTATAACCTTAATCATCAGCAACCCTGTATCCTCCTCCATCCACAAAGTATTTAAAATGGCTAATTTAGAGAAAACAGGAAGGAAAGCTTTTCCAGCTGGTGCTTCTGGATGGAAAACTTACCTTCCAAATTAAGGCAAGAATCTGGATGAAAGAAATAGTAGGATCTCAGGAAGCTTTATATTTAGAATGATTGCTAGGCAGGGACTTTTCATGTAAATTAGTAGCAAACCTAATACTCCTCCCCAGCATGGAGTGCCAGGCCCCACTGTACCATCGAGACTTCTGGTCAGCTCCAGCCAAGAAAACAGATCTATCCTCAGGTCTGCTGCAACCCTACAGCAGGGAACAATTCTATGCCAAATCCCATTCAGAAAAGGTATAGAAAAACTATCGCTATGCATTAATGCCTGATCAAAGGCCAGTCCAAGGAACGGAAAGACACCAACAGCTTCAATGGACTTTGCCTTAGGCTCTGAGATCTTTTAGGAGCTTTCTGTAGGAGCGGGCAACCATTACATCTCCAGCTGTGAAAGACAGAACAATCTGTTAAGTGTTGCTCTACCACGCAGCAGCCTTTAAATGTTACTTTCATTTAACAGACAGTGAGTGACTCCTCATTTAAGTACAAGATTTCCAACCTTCTCACAGCATGGCTGGCTCTGGACAAGCCAAGTGGGGAGAGACTGGAAGAAGAATCCCACTTTGTTGCTCTAAGGGCTGCCGTCCTCGCCAAACAGGACTGTGGTAAATGTTGATGAAACAGCACTTGGTATAAGACGAGAGAGAGTCTGTTGTGGGTGGTTGGTTTGGGTGCCAGACCCATATTTTCAAACAACAATGGGACAAATTACCGTGTTCCCCAAGGCCTTGCAATAAACACAAACAAGCAATTAAACAAACACATGCTCTTGTCACTCAGCAATTAAACCGTTTCCTGATCCCTTAATAAAAGCTGATCAAGGTTTCACATATTAATGTGACTTTGCACACTCGATCGGTTTATCGCATTAAGAGCCCATTCTGTGTCTTTGGCCGATTAAAGTCAATCTGGCTACCCTCCCCAGAGATCCCCTCAGGAAGGGGTAGGTAGCAGATATTTTCAAACCAGGAGTATGTCTGACATAGAAATGCATTTAACTAAAGCACAAAGGGTAATGTTGTTCATGCAAAAACATTTTGGTGTTTCAAAAAACCATTAGAGGGCATCAAGGGAGGACTGGAGTTTTGAAAAAGAATGAACCTTGACAGGCTAAACTAACTATTGCTCTTTCACCAGCACACTCGCTTGCCTGGAAAACTCCAGAAGGTCTATTAATTATTTTGGATTTGTTCATGGAAGTCATCTGAGCTGGCAATTGCCAATTGCATCAGTCTGTGACATTCCAGGGGCTGATGGTACCATCTCCATATAAATCTGTTAAATTACTAATACACAGAAGCATCTCAGTTTAAAACCCACTCTTGTTCTCCTTTATCAATTTTGCATCTGGTTTTCTCTGAGGTTGAGAAACAAAGCACACCCCAAACACTCACCTCCTTGCCAGTCATTTTGTGCACGCTGTTCTTTGTTAAAAAAAGAGAAAGTCTGCTCTGTAATTATCAGACACAGCTGTGGGAGTGGTTAATCTTTTAAAGCAACATTATGAATTATAATACCAAGTGTATACTTCGCTGTGGTAATCCTGCAGTAATGCAAGCAATATTAGCATGTTGTGGGGGGCAGAGTACTGCCAGGGGACCAGGCATGCTCGCAGGAGAAGAAAAGGGGAAGATTTCACAGTAATGAAAACGATGTTGTGTTTAGTCCCACAGCTAAAAACAAGCTAAATATTTATGATAAAGGAGAAGAATAAGGAGGATTATGGTGTCATTCACTGTAGAATAAAATATTACCTAATCTAAACATTTACATACATAACAGAAGGATAATGCATGCTGAATTCAGATGGATCAAAGAGAGGAGGAAATTAACTGTAACAACAGTGCAAGCATTGCTGTGTGCAGCGGTGGGTGCTCTTGGGGCTGGGCACCTCTTCATTTCCCTCTGTGACAGAACCCATCACAGCAGGACGCCCGATGACATTTAGCACTGCCAGACCTCAAATAAATAGAGCTACAAAGAGTGGAAAGACGTGTTCGTGCTCTTTGGTGGAAAAGCACCCAACTCCACCCAAGGAAATGGCTTTCTGGTTTAGACTTCTACCACCTGAAGTGCAAAAAATTGACATCACCTGATAGTGGTAGCAGGCTCTTAGAGGCTGCCCTAGAAGGAGATGCAGTGAGCTGAGATGGGGTGTAGGCACTTGAATTTCACCCAAGTTCCTGGGTCCATTGGTGCTGAGCTCAGGTGGCAGCTCCTCTGTTTGCTGTGCCTCATTTTTTTGACCTTCTGGCTCCCTGGTGCCTCAAGCTTGGCTCTGGCCAGACCCAGAAACCTCATCTGGATGGCATTGTCAGGCTCAACATCTGCCCCCACCTGCGCTACCTGATGGGCAGAAGCAAGACACCGTACCACCAGTCTCCAGGCTCTCCTCAGGTTCACATCCCTCCTGCATGGAAATAGCTGCTAAAGCTTTTTTTTTCCCCAATGCTATCTTCATTTAGCTGTGGTTGTTCTCCAGCACAACAAGTCTTGCAGGACACCTGCCACAGTCTGAGCCCCAGTGAAGCCCTTGGGTTTGTTTTGGGACAGATGTCTGCAGGCAGGTAACTCACTGCAGCATCCTGGCCATATTCTTCTTGAGGCAGAGGTGACACGATTTAACCACATCTTTCTGCAGCTGAATCACAGCTCTGTTTAAAAAGTAGAATTCATTAATTAGTTATATTAAATTTCCAGTTGGAAACCCTTATTCTTTCTGCATTTGGTTTCTACTTTGAAATAGAAAAGAACGTATACAAGGGAGTAAAATAAAAATAAATTCAGTTATTAAGTAACATTTGAGGTAGCTTTATTTCAACATCCTAAAGAACATAATCAAGATCAATGGTATTCCTGTAGAATTGGAACCCTCCTAGAGAACCCCATAACAAAACTATCATTCTCCAATAATATTTTAAAAACAATTCAAAAATTTATGAAAAGAACTTATACACTGTGTAAGTATTTCAATAAGGAACAGTCTATAAAAGTGACACTGTAGAAAAAGCATTGTAATGTACTACGTACACCTAAATATTCTTCATAAAAATGGTAAATTTAGAACCATGGTGGCACTTTGGGGTTGAAGAATGCCAACACGAGGGAGGCCATTGAGTCACTGGTGTTTCCCCAGACCTAACAATGAAGTTCATGACTGAGGATATTTTGCAAACAGACCAAAATTGGAATTCAAGCTCATATGAAGCTGTGCATTTAAACATGGGTGGTAGACTACTGTGCAACTGTTTGAGGGAGAATTGATTTTTCTCTGGTTGAAATGTGCGAAGATCCCATGGTTTATCTGAAGAAGTAAACCTAAAGATAACAGTTTGGTAACCCAGGGTGATGTTTACAACTGTACTGAATGTGACAGCTTTCAAAGTATTATGTATATTTCTAAGGCTGTACATGTACAGCTCTGACAGCATGTCAGTTATAATTCTTGTAAAAAATGGATGTAATTTATTATGGTTCAAATATAGAATAAACTATATAAATGTTTCACCATAAAATACTAATTTCCTCATCGCTGAGGGGCTCATCTGCATTCTAAATAGCGGTAAAGATGTTTTAATTGAATAGGTTTTTCTTCCCTTTTACTGTCAGCTTCAACATGACTTGCTAGGGTTAAAATAAATGCACAGAACTAGAGGAAATCTCTGAACAATAGAGGCGAGTCTTAACCACAAACAGGACAACTATGCTACCAGAAGTTGGGGGTGAGCTGGGTTTTCATGTTCTGGGGGAGCAGTGATGGAGGTTGCTCATGTGTGATTGATGGTACTTGTGAATAATACCAGTTGGCAGACATTAGTAACACTTTGTCTCACTTTTTGTTCAGTTGTTCACTTTTCTGCATTTGGCATGTTTTCATGTTTTTAATAAGAATTTTTCAGCCATGCATATTTGACATGAAATAGTATGAAATTTGATGCCTCCGATTTTGAAGTATTTTCTAACTGGCTCTATATGACATTAGCACAGAACTTATCATATGGAATTATCATCTTTAAAAGTAGCTTGTTTTTCAAGCTCTTTTATTTCCTCATCCTATGCACAGCAGGAAAATTTGTATGAATATTTTGCACTTAATTCTGACTCCATCCTAATGTATAGCCAGAGAAACTTCACTAGACTAAGTACTGGATTAAAAAGGGCTAAGATTCAAAATTTTCTCTCTGTGGCTGAACCTTAACATGAATCTTGAAATTAGCTGCTGCAAGACTTAGTCCAGGAAAAAATTGACCAGAAGAACTAAAAGAACTACTTAATTTTGTTTTGTAGTGAGTTATCTGTCATTTTTCACCTGTCCTTTGATTACATACAGGTCTCGTCTATAAAATAAAGTGCAAGTGAGACACAAGGTTTAAATAACATTTGTGGTTCTTTTTAAACTGGGAAACTGTCTGCATCCCAGCCCTTCAACTAGAGGCTGAGAGATTTTCTAAAACATCACATTATTCTTAGTCTCCCTGATATTTGTATTTGACTGTGCCCATGAGTTTCTCAATATTACAGACAAACACAGATGACACAGACTTAAGTTTGACTACTGACATAATTAAACATCTTTACCTTCAAACACATTAGAGTAGGATAGTAAAATTATTCACCTTTGTAAGCAGAATTTGCACTGAGAAATGACAGGGTTCCACAAAATCATGTATTCACATGGACTTTTGGAAGATCTCTGAACCAAGACTGGAGGTTTGACCCTGCCGAGAGCGAGCAGCTGTGCAGAATACAAAGCTGGTTAACCCGATGTCCTCAGTCCCTGCTGCCATCTCCCAGTGCCACGCTATGGTGGTTGCTTTGGGTCTCTCACTACAGATCCAGTTTGCAATAGAGGGTTGGGAAGGGGGTGTGTAATTTGAAGAGATGGGGTCAAGCAGAGGAGACGTTTCGCAGAGCTTTAAACTAAACATTTCCTGCAGGTTGCAGGAGATCGGACTCAATGACCCAAGAGGTTCTCTCTGACCAGTTTTCCTAAAAAGTTCGGGGTGAAGAGGAAGGAGAAGAATGGGAGATTGAAAAAGAAACCTTATTCTCCTAGCACACCCACATCACCAAACAGCCTCTCCCTTAAAGACTGAAGAAAATAAAAAGAACAGGAGTCGTACAATTTTTTCAACAAAAAGCTCTACAACCACAAATAATTAGGTAATTTGTACCTTTGACTTGCTTGGTCTCAGTGAGCCCCAGAATAGCACTTTTATAAGCATCATTGTTTTGTCCCTTGTCTTCATTTAAGACTGCCCTAGGCTTGCATGGAACTAGGAACTTTAGTGAGCTTATAAATACAAAACACAAAAAGAGAACGAGCTTGCACATGAGGTAGGTTTTCCTAAGGTCGTCCCAAGTC